>NC_046973.1:375965-388465 GCF_009769545.1 Cyclopterus lumpus | reverse complement strand
GGGAGGAGGAGAGGAGGAGGAGGAGGAGGAGGAGGAGGAGGAGAGGAGGAGAGGAGAGGAGGAGGAGAGGAGAGGAGGAGGAGGAGAGGAGGAGGAGGGGAGGGGAGGGAGGGAGGAGGAGAGGAGGAGGAGGAGGAAGGGAGGGGAGGGGAGGAGGAGAGGAGGAGGAGAGGGGAGGAGGAGAGGAGGAGGAGGAGGGGAGGGGAGGGAGGGGAGGGGAGGAGGAGAGGAGGAGGAGGAGGAAGGGAGGGGAGGGGAGGAGGAGAGGAGGAGGAGAGGAGAGGGGAGGAGGAGAGGAGGAGGAGGAGGAGGAGGAGAGGGGGAGAGGAGGAGGGGAGGGGAGGGAGGAGGAGGAGGAGGAGGAGAGGGGGAGAGGAGGAGGAGGAGGAGGAGGAGGAGGAGAGGGGAGAGGAGGAGAGGGGAGGGGAGGGGAGGGGAGGAGGAGAGGAGAGGAGAGGAGGAGGAGGAGAGGAGGAGGAGGGGAGGAGGAGGAGTGTAGGTGGGGCGAGGAGAGGAGGAGGAGGAGGAGGAGGAGGAGGAGGGGAGGAGGAGGAGGAGAGGGGGAGGAGAGGAGGGGAGAGGAGGAGAGGAGGAGGAAGGGAGGGGAGGAGGAGAGGAGGAGGAGAGGAGGAGGAGGAGGGGAGGGGAGGGGAGGGGAGGAGGAGAGGAGGAGGAGAGGAGAGGAGGAGGAGGAGAGGAGGAGGAGGGGAGGGGAGGGGAGGAGGAGAGGAGGAGGAGAGGAGGAGGGGAGGGGAGGGGAGGAGGAGAGGAGGAGGAGGAGGAGGAGGAGAGGGGGAGAGGAGGAGGGGAGGGGAGGGGAGGAGGAGGAGGAGGAGGAGAGGGGGAGAGGAGGAGGAGGAGGAGGAGGGAGAGGGGGAGAGGAGGAGAGGGGAGGGGAGGGGAGGGGAGGAGGAGAGGAGAGGAGAGGAGGAGGAGGAGAGGAGGAGGAGGGGAGGAGGAGGAGGAGAGGAGGGGAGAGGAGAGGAGGAGGAGGAGGAGGAGGAGGAGGGAGGAGGAGAGAGGAGGAGGGGAGGGGAGGAGAGGAGAGGAGGAGGAGGAGGAGGAGGAGAGGAGGAGGGGAGAGGCGGGGAGGAGGAGGAGGAGGAGGAGGAGAGGGGGAGAGGAGGAGGAGGAGGAGGAGGAGGAGAGGGGGAGAGGAGGAGAGGGAGGGGAGGGGAGGGGAGGGAGGAGGAGAGGAGAGGAGAGGAGGAGGAGGAGAGGAGGAGGAGGGGAGGAGGAGGAGGAGAGGAGGGGGAGAGGAGAGGAGGAGGAGGAGGAGGAGAGGAGGAGGGGAGGGAGGAGAGGAGAGGAGGAGGAGGAGGAGAGGAGGAGGAGGAGGAGAGGAGGAGGGGAGGGAGGGGAGGGAGGAGGAGAGGAGGAGGAGGAGGAGGAGGAGGAGAGGGGAGAGGAGGAGAGGGGGAGGGGAGGAGGAGGAGAGGAGGAGGGAGGGGAGGAGAGGAGAGGAGGAGGAGGAGGAGAGGAGGAGGAGGAGAGGAGGAGGGAGGGGAGGGGAGGAGGAGAGGAGGAGGAGGAGGAGGAGGAGGAGGAGAGGGGGAGAGGAGGAGAGGGGAGGGGAGGGGAGAGGAGGAGGAGGAGAGGAGAGGAGGGGAGGAGGAGAGGAGAGGAGGAGGAGGAGAGGAGGAGGGGAGGGGAGGAGGAGAGGAGGAGGGGAGGGGAGGAGGAGAGGAGAGGAGAGGAGAGGAGGAGGAGAGGAGGAGGGGAGGGGAGGAGAGGAGACGAGGAGGAGGAGGAGAGGAGGAGGAGGAGAGGAGGAGGGGAGGGAGGGGAGGAGGAGAGGAGGAGGAGGAGGAGGAGGAGGAGAGGGGGAGAGGAGGAGAGGGGAGGAGGGGAGGAGGAGGAGAGGAGAGGAGGGGAGGAGGAGAGGAGAGGAGGAGGAGGAGAGGAGGAGGGGAGGGAGGAGGAGAGGAGGAGGGAGGGGAGGAGGAGAGGAGGGGGAGAGGAGAGGAGGAGGAGAGGAGGAGGGGAGGGAGGAGAGGAGGGGAGGGAGGAGAGGAGACGAGGAGGAGGAGGAGAGGAGGAGGAGGAGAGGAGGAGGGGAGGGGAGGGGAGGAGGAGGAGGAGGAGGAGGAGGAGAGGGGGAGAGGAGGAGAGGGGAGGGGAGGAGGGGAGGAGGAGGAGAGGAGGGGAGGAGGAGGAGGAGAGGAGGAGGAGGAGAGGAGGAGGGAGGGGAGGGGAGGAGGAGAGGAGGAGGAGGAGGAGGAGGAGGAGGAGGAGAGGGGGAGAGGAGGAGAGGGGAGGGGAGGGGGAGAGGAGGAGGAGGAGAGGAGAGGAGGAGAGGAGGAGGAGAGGGGAGGAGGAGGAGGCGGAGGAGGAGGAGAGGAGGAGAGGAGAGGAGGAGGAGAGGAGGAGAGGAGAGGAGGAGAGGAGGAGGGGAGGAGGAGAGGAGAGGAGGAGGAGGAGGAGGAGGAGGAGAGGGGAGGAGGAGGGGAGGGAGGGGAGGAGGAGAGGAGAGGAGGAGGAGGAGGAGAGGAGGAGGGGAGGAGGAGGAGGACAGGAGAGGAGGAGGAGGCGGAGGAGGAGGAGAGGAGGAGAGGAGAGGAGGAGGAGAGGAGGAGAGGAGAGGAGGAGAGGAGGAGGGGAGGAGGAGAGGAGAGGAGGAGGAGGGGGGGGGGGAGGCGGAGAGGGGAGGGGGGGGGGGGGGGCGGGGGGGAGGAGGGGAGGGGGGGGAGGAGGAGAGGAGAGGAGGAGGAGGAGGAGAGGAGGAGGGGAGGGGAGGAGAGGAGAGGAGGAGGAGGAGGAGAGGAGGAGGAGGAGGAGAGGAGGAGGGGAGGGGAGGGGAGGGGAGGAGGAGAGGAGGAGGAGGAGGAGGAGGAGGAGGAGAGGGGAGAGGAGGAGAGGGGAGGGGAGGGGAGGAGAGGAGAGGAGGAGGAGGAGGAGAGGAGGAGGAGAGGAGGAGGGAGGGGAGGGGAGGAGGAGAGGAGGAGGAGGAGGAGGAGGAGGAGGAGGAGAGGGGGAGAGGAGGAGAGGGGAGGGGAGGGGGAGAGGAGGAGGAGGAGAGGAGAGGAGGGGAGGAGGAGAGGAGAGGAGGAGGAGGAGAGGAGGAGGGGAGGGGAGGAGGAGAGGAGGGGGAGAGGAGAGGAGGAGGAGAGGAGGAGGGGAGGGGAGGAGAGGAGGGGAGGGGAGGAGAGGAGACGAGGAGGAGGAGGAGAGGAGGAGGAGGAGAGGAGGAGGGGAGGGGAGGGGAGGAGGAGAGGAGGAGGAGGAGGAGGAGGAGGAGAGGGGGAGAGGAGGAGAGGGGAGGAGGAGGAGGAGGAGGAGAGGGGGAGAGGAGGAGAGGGGAGGAGGGGAGGAGGAGGAGAGGAGAGGAGGGGAGGAGGAGAGGAGAGGAGGAGGAGGAGAGGAGGAGGAGGAGAGGAGGAGGGGAGGGGAGGAGAGGAGGGGAGGGAGGAGAGGAGACGAGGAGGAGGAGGAGAGGAGGAGGAGGAGAGGAGGAGGGGAGGGGAGGGAGGAGGAGGAGGAGGAGGAGGAGAGGGGGAGAGGAGGAGAGGGGAGGGGAGGAGGGGAGGAGGGGAGGAGGAGGAGAGGAGAGGAGGAGGAGGAGGAGAGGAGGAGGAGGAGAGGAGGAGGGGAGGGGAGGAGGAGAGGAGGAGGAGAGGAGGAGAGGGGAGGGGAGGGGGAGAGGAGGAGGAGGAGGAGAGGGGGGGAGGAGGAGGAGGAGGAGGAGGAGGAGGAGGAGGAGAGGGGAGGGGAGGAGGAGAGGAGGAGGAGAGGAGGAGGAGAGGAGAAGGAGGCGGAGGAGGAGGAGAGGAGGAGAGGAGAGGAGGAGGAGGTGAGGAGGAGAGGAGAGGAGGAGGAGGAGGAGGAGGAGAGGGGAGGAGGAGGGGAGGGGAGGGGAGGAGGAGAGGAGAGGAGGAGGAGAGGAGGAGGGGAGGAGGAGGAGGAGAGGAGGAGGAGAGGAGAGGAGGAGAGGAGGAGGAGGAGGAGAGGAGGAGGAGAGGATAGGAAGAGAGGAGGAGGAGGCGGAGGAGGAGGAGAGGAGGAGAGGAGAGGAGGAGGAGGAGAGGAGGAGGAGAGGAGGAGGAGAGGAGAGGGGAGGAGGAGAGGAGGAGGAGGAGGAGGAGGAGAGGGGGAGAGGAGGCGGGGAGGGGAGGGGAGGAGGAGGAGGAGGAGGAGACGAGTGAGAGGAGGAGGAGGAGGAGAGGAGGAGAGGAGAGGAGGAGGAGAGGAGAGGAGGAGGAGGAGAGGAGGAGGAGGGGAGGGGAGGGGAGGGGAGGAGGAGAGGAGGAGGAGGAGGAAGGGAGGGGAGGAGGAGGAGGAGGAGGAGGAGAGGGGGAGAGGAGGAGAGGAGGAGGAGGAGGGAGGGAGGGGAGGGGAGGGGGGAGGAGGAGAGGAGGAGGAGGAGGAAGGGAGGGGAGGGGAGGAGGAGAGGAGGAGGAGAGGAGAGGGGAGGAGGAGAGGAGGAGGAGGAGGAGGAGGAGAGGGGGAGAGGAGGAGGGAGGGGAGGGAGGAGGAGGAGGAGGAGGAGAGGGGGAGAGGAGGAGGAGGAGGAGGAGGAGGAGGAGAGGGGGAGAGGAGGAGAGGGGAGGGGAGGGGAGGGGAGGAGGAGAGGAGAGGAGAGGAGGAGGAGGAGAGGAGGAGGAGGGGAGGAGGAGGAGGAGAGGAGGGGGAGAGGAGAGGAGGAGGAGGAGGAGGAGGAGGAGGGGAGGAGGAGGAGAGGAGGAGAGGAGGAGAGGAGAGGAGAGGAGGAGAGGAGGAGGAAGGGAGGGGAGGAGGAGAGGAGGAGGAGAGGAGGAGGAGGAGGGAGGGAGGGGGAGGGAGGAGGAGAGGAGGAGGAGAGGAGAGGAGGAGGAGGAGAGGAGAGGAGAGGAGGAGAGGAGAGGAGAGGAGGAGGAGGAGGAGAGGAGGAGGAGGAGAGGAGGAGGGGAGGGGAGGGGAGGAGGAGAGGAGGAGGAGGAGGAGGAGGAGGAGGATAGGGGGAGAGGAGGAGAGGGGAGGGGAGGGGGAGAGGAGGAGGAGGAGAGGAGAGGAGGGGAGGAGGAGAGGAGAGGAGGAGGAGGAGAGGAGGAGGGGAGGGGAGGAGGAGAGGAGGAGGGGAGGGGAGGAGGAGAGGAGGGGGAGAGGAGAGGAGGAGGAGAGGAGGAGGGGAGGGAGGAGAGGAGAAGAGGAGGAGGAGGAGAGGAGGAGGAGGAGAGGAGGAGGGGAGGGGAGGGGAGGAGGAGAGGAGGAGGAGGAGGAGGAGGAGGAGAGGGGGAGAGGAGGAGAGGGGAGGAGGGGAGGAGGAGGAGAGGAGAGGAGGGGAGGAGGAGAGGAGAGGAGGAGGAGGAGAGGAGGAGGGAGGGGAGGAGGAGAGGAGGAGGGGAGGGGAGGAGGAGAGGAGGGGGAGAGGAGAGGAGGAGGAGAGGAGGAGGGGAGGGGAGGAGAGGAGGGGAGGGGAGGAGAGGAGACGAGGAGGAGGAGGAGAGGAGGAGGAGGAGAGGAGGAGGGGAGGGGAGGGGAGGAGGAGGAGGAGGAGGAGGAGGAGAGGGGGAGAGGAGGAGAGGGGAGGGGAGGAGGGGAGGAGGAGGAGAGGAGAGGAGGAGGAGGAGGAGAGGAGGAGGAGGAGAGGAGGAGGGGAGGGGAGGGGAGGAGGAGAGGAGGAGGAGGAGGAGGAGGAGGAGGAGGAGAGGGGGAGAGGAGGAGAGGGGAGGGGAGGGGGAGAGGAGGAGGAGGAGAGGAGAGGAGGAGAGGAGGAGGAGAGGAGAGGAGGAGGAGGCGGAGGAGGAGGAGAGGAGGAGAGGAGAGGAGGAGGAGAGGAGGAGAGGAGAGGAGGAGAGGAGGAGGGGAGGAGGAGAGGAGAGGAGGAGGAGGAGGAGGAGGAGGAGAGGGGAGGAGGAGGGGAGGGGAGGGGAGGAGGAGAGGAGATGAGGAGGAGGAGGAGAGGAGGAGGGGAGGAGGAGGAGGACAGGAGAGGAGGAGGAGGCGGAGGAGGAGGAGAGGAGGAGAGGAGAGGAGGAGGAGAGGAGAGGAGGAGGAGGAGGAGGAGGAGGAGGAGAGAGGGAGGAGGAGGGGAGGGGAGGGGGAGGAGGAGGGGAGGGGAGGGGAGGAGGAGAGGAGAGGAGGAGGAGGAGGAGAGGAGGAGGGGAGGGGAGGAGAGGAGAGGAGGAGGAGGAGGAGAGGAGGAGGAGGAGGAGAGGAGGAGGGGAGGGGAGGGGAGGGGAGGAGGAGAGGAGGAGGAGGAGGAGGAGGAGGAGGAGGAGGAGGAGAGGGGGAGAGGAGGAGAGGGGAGGGGAGGGGAGGAGAGGAGAGGAGGAGGAGGAGGAGAGGAGGAGGAGAGGAGGAGGGGAGGGGAGGAGGAGAGGAGGAGGAGGAGGAGGAGGAGGAGGAGGAGAGGGGGAGAGGAGGAGAGGGGAGGGGAGGGGAGGGGAGGAGGAGGAGAGGAGAGGAGGGGAGGAGGAGAGGAGAGGAGGAGGAGGAGAGGAGGAGGGAGGGGAGGAGGAGAGGAGGGGGAGAGGAGAGGAGGAGGAGAGGAGGAGGGGAGGGGAGGAGAGAGGGGAGGGGAGGAGAGGAGACGAGGAGGAGGAGGAGAGGAGGAGGAGGAGAGGAGGAGGGGAGGGGAGGGGAGGAGGAGAGGAGAGGAGGAGGAGGAGGAGGAGAGGGGGAGAGGAGGAGAGGGGAGGAGGAGGAGGAGGAGGAGAGGGGGAGAGGAGGAGAGGGGAGGAGGGGAGGAGGAGGAGAGGAGAGGAGGGGAGGAGGAGAGGAGAGGAGGAGGAGGAGAGGAGGAGGAGGAGAGGAGGAGGGGAGGGGAGGAGAGGAGGGGAGGGGAGGAGAGGAGACGAGGAGGAGGAGGAGAGGAGGAGGAGGAGAGGAGGAGGGGAGGGGAGGGGAGGAGGAGGAGGAGGAGGAGGAGAGGGGGAGAGGAGGAGAGGGGAGGGGAGGAGGGGAGGAGGGGAGGAGGAGGAGAGGAGAGGAGGAGGAGGAGGAGAGGAGGAGGAGGAGAGAGGAGGGGAGGGGAGGACGGAGAGGAGGAGGAGGAGGAGGAGGAGAGGGGGAGAGGAGGAGAGGGGAGGGGAGGGGGAGAGGAGGAGGAGGAGAGGAGAGGAGAGGAGAGGAGGAGGAGGAGGAGGAGGAGGAGGAGAGGGGAGGAGGAGGGGAGGGGAGGGGAGGAGGAGAGGAGAGGAGGAGGAGGAGGAGGAGAGGAGGAGGGGAGGAGGAGGAGGAGAGGAGAGGAGGAGGAGGCGGAGGAGGAGGAGAGGAGGAGAGGAGAGGAGGAGGAGGCGGAGGAGGAGGAGAGGAGGAGAGGAGAGGAGGAGGAGAGGAGGAGAGGAGGAGGAGGAGGAGAGGAGGAGGAGAGGATAGGAAGAGAGGAGGAGGAGAGGAGAGGAGGAGGGGAGGAGGAGGAGGAGAGGACGGGGAGGGGAGGAGGAGAGGAGGAGGAGGAGGAGGAGGAGGAGAGGGGGAGAGGAGGAGAGGGGAGGAGGGGAGGAGGAGGAGAGGAGAGGAGGGGAGGAGGAGAGGAGAGGAGGAGGAGGAGAGGAGGAGGGGAGGGGAGGAGGAGAGGAGGAGGGGAGGGGAGGAGGAGAGGAGGGGGAGAGGAGAGGAGGAGGAGAGGAGGAGGGGAGGGGAGGAGAGGAGGGGAGGGGAGGAGAGGAGACGAGGAGGAGGAGGAGAGGAGGAGGAGGAGAGGAGGAGGGGAGGGGAGGGGAGGAGGAGGAGGAGGAGGAGGAGAGGGGGAGAGGAGGAGAGGGGAGGGGAGGAGGGGAGGAGGAGGAGAGGAGAGGAGGAGGAGAGGAGGAGGAGAGGAGGAGGAGGAGAGGAGGAGGGGAGGGGAGGGGAGGAGGAGAGGCGGAGGAGGAGGAGGAGGAGGAGGAGAGGGGGAGAGGAGGAGAGGGGAGGGGAGGGGGAGAGGAGGAGGAGGAGAGGAGAGGAGGAGAGGAGGAGGAGAGGAGAGGAGGAGGAGGCGGAGGAGGAGGAGAGGAGGAGAGGAGAGGAGGAGGAGAGGAGGGGAGGGGGGGAGGAGAGGAGGAGGGAGGAGGAGAGGAGAGGAGGAGGAGGAGGAGGAGGAGGAGAGGGGAGGAGGAGGGGAGGGGAGGGGAGGAGGAGAGGAGAGGAGGAGGAGGAGGAGAGGAGGAGGGGAGGAGGAGGAGGACAGGAGAGGAGGAGGAGGCGGAGGAGGAGGAGAGGAGGAGAGGAGAGGAGGAGGAGAGGAGGAGAGGATGAGGAGGAGAGGAGGAGGGGAGGAGGAGAGGAGAGGAGGAGGAGGAGGAGGAGGAGGAGAGGGGAGGAGGAGGGAGGGGAGGGGAGGAGGAGGGGAGGGGAGGAGGAGGAGGAGAGGAGGAGGGGAGGGGAGGAGAGGAGAGGAGGAGGAGGAGGAGAGGAGGAGGAGGAGGAGAGGAGGAGGGGAGGGGAGGGGAGGGGAGGAGGAGAGGAGGAGGAGGAGGAGGAGGAGGAGGAGGAGAGGGGGAGAGGAGGAGAGGGGAGGGGAGGGGAGGAGAGGAGAGGAGGAGGAGGAGGAGAGGAGGAGGAGAGGAGGAGGGGAGGGGAGGGGAGGAGGAGAGGAGGAGGAGGAGGAGGAGGAGGAGGAGGAGGAGAGGGGAGAGGAGGAGAGGGGAGGGGAGGGGAGGAGGAGGAGAGGAGAGGAGGGGAGGAGGAGAGGAGAGGAGGAGGAGGAGAGGAGGAGGGGAGGGGAGGAGGAGAGGAGGGGGAGAGGAGAGGAGGAGGAGAGGAGGAGGGGAGGGGAGGAGAGGAGGGGAGGGGAGGAGAGGAGACGAGGAGGAGGAGGAGAGGAGGAGGAGGAGAGGAGGAGGGGAGGGGAGGGGAGGAGGAGAGGAGGAGGAGGAGGAGGAGGAGGAGAGGGGGAGAGGAGGAGAGGGGGGAGGGGATGAGGAGGAGAGTCGGGGGAGGGGGAGGAGGAGGGGAGGGGGAGAGGAGGAGAGGGGAGGAGGGGAGGAGGAGGAGAGGAGAGGAGGGGAGGAGGAGAGGAGAGGAAGAGGAGGAGGGGAGGGGAGGGGAGGAGAGGACGGAGGGGAGGGGAGGAGGAGAGGAGGGGGAGAGGAGAGGAGGAGGAGAGGAGGAGGGGAGGGGAGGAGAGGAGGGGAGGGGAGGAGAGGAGACGAGGAGGAGGAGGAGAGGAGGAGGAGGAGAGGAGGAGGGGAGGGGAGGGGAGGAGGAGGAGGAGGAGGAGGAGAGGGGGAGAGGAGGAGAGGGGAGGGGAGGAGGGGAGGAGGGGAGGAGGAGGAGGGGAGAGGAGGAGGAGGAGGAGAGGAGGAGGAGGAGAGGAGGAGGGGAGGGGAGGGGGAGAGGAGGAGGAGGAGGAGGAGGAGAGGGGGAGAGGAGGAGAGGGGAGGGGAGGGGGAGAGGAGGAGGAGGAGAGGAGAGGAGAGGAGAGGAGGAGAGGAGAGGAGGAGGAGAGGAGGAGAGGAGAGGAGGAGAGGAGGAGGGGAGGAGGAGAGGAGAGGAGGAGGAGGAGGAGGAGGAGGAGGAGGAGAGGGGAGGAGGAGGGGAGGGGAGGGGAGGAGGAGAGGAGAGGAGGAGGAGGAGGAGGAGAGGAGGAGGGGAGGAGGAGGAGGAGAGGAGAGGAGGAGGAGGCGGAGGAGGAGGAGAGGAGGAGAGGAGAGGAGGAGGAGGCGGAGGAGGAGGAGAGGAGGAGAGGAGGAGGAGGAGGAGAGGAGGAGAGGAGGAGGAGGAGGAGAGGAGGAGGAGAGGATAGGAAGAGAGGAGGAGGAGAGGAGAGGAGGAGGGGAGGAGGAGGAGGAGAGGACGAGGAGGGGAGGAGGAGAGGAGGGGAGGAGGAGGAGGAGGGGAGGAGGAGAGGAGGAGGAGAGGAGAGGAGGAGAGGAGGAGGAGAGGAGAGGAGGAGGAGGAGGAGAGGATAGGAAGAGAAGAGGAGAGGAGGCGAGGGACGCAAATGTATTGGGAGGAGGGGAAGAGAGGATTAAAGAGAGAGTGCCAAGAAACATTAAACAGAAACGATGGAGAAGATGATGACATGACATTAAAAAGAAAAGCAAAATAAGGATACAAAATTATGGAATATTTTCATTAATCATAACAATAAAAAGTAAAATAAAATATACATACATCACTGTAAACAAGGAGATAAATGAGTAAAAAATTTCTTAAATCATAAAAAATCATATATAAAGAAAAATCTAACAAATGTTTGATTTAAAGGCGCTGATAAACTTATAAAATAAATAGATTTATTCATTTTAAAAACGTCAATGTCGATACATGTCGATTCTATTATACAGTATTTGATAAAAAATGAGTTAAAACCTGTATCTGACTTTCAAAAAACCCAGATGGAAAGCAGCCCATGGACTGTAGCTCCAGGGACATAGAGCATCAAAGAGCCGGAGCTGGTGCAGGAGGTGGAGCGGTACCAGCTAGATATAGTTGGGCTCACCTCCACGCACAGCATGGGCTCTGGAACCAAGCTCCTGGAGAAGGGTTGGACTTTGTCCTCTTCTGGAGTTGCCCAGGGTGAGAGGCGCCGGGCGGGAGTGGGGATACTCACGAGCCCCCGGCTGAGCGCCGCTGTGTTTCCCCGGAGAACCAGAAGACTCTTACTGTTGTTTTTGCTCATGCACCAAACAAACAAACGCAACCTGGTGGTGGAACAGTGGACCAGCTCTTTACCCTCGCAAGACTCAACCGGGTCTCTCTGGGTTTTTGTGGGGGGTGCTGTGGGAATATGGGGTGCTGGGCTTGTTGCAACAAGCTATCCGGTCTCTGTAAGCCTGCAGTAAGAGCTGTGCTCGTATTCTCGGCATTAAGTCAGACACGTTCCTCAGTTGGCCTCCACCTTTATCACCAGTCCTGTTTGTGACTTTCACGGACAGGATATCTAGGCGCAGCCGGGGACGGAGAACGTTTTGGAGGTCTCAGGATGACGCTTTGGATGATGTTTGCAGATGATGTGGTCCTGTTGCCTCCTCGGACCGTGACCTCCAGCATTCAGTGGGGCGGTATGCAGTCGAGTGTGAAGGGATGAGAGTCAGCACCTCCAGATCTGAGGCCATGGTGCTCTGCTGGAAACCGGTGGATTGATCCCTCCAGGTGGGGGCGGAGTCCTGCCCCAAGCGAAGGAGTTCAAGTATCTCGGGGATGATGGTAATGATGGTGATTGTGATAAAGATGACGATGGTGATGGTGATGGTGATAATGGTGATGATGATGGTGATGATGATGATGATGGTGATGATTGTGATGATGGTGATGATGGTGATGATGGTGATGATGGTGATTGTGGTGATGATGATGATGGTGATGATGATGGTGATGATGGTGATTGTGGTGATTGCGATGATGATTGTGATGATAGTGGTGATGATGATGATGATAATGGTGATGATGATTGTGATGATGGTGATTGTGATGATGATGATGATGGTGATTGTGATGATGATGGTGATTGTGATGATGATGATGATGATGGTGATTGTGATGATGATGGTGATGGTGATTGTGATGATGGTGATGATAATGGTGATGATGGTGATTATGATTGTGGTGATGATGATGATGGTGATGATGATTGTGAGGATGATGGTGATTATGATTGTGATGATGGTGATGATGATGATGATGATGATGGTGATGATAATGATGATGATGGTGATTATGATTGTGAGGATGATGGTGATGATGATGGTGATGGTGATTGTGATGATGATGACGATGATGATGATAATGGTGATGATGATGATGATGGTGATTGCGATGATGATTGTGATGATAGTGGTGATGATGATGATGATGGTGATGATGATGTTGATGATGATAGTGATTATGACAGTGATGATAATGGTGATTGTGATGATGATGATGATGATGATGATGATGGTGATGATGATGATGATGATGATGATGATGGTGATTGTGATGATGGTGATGATGGTGATTGTGATGATGGTGATGATGGTGATGGTGATGATGATGATGATGGTGATTGTGATGATGGTGATGATGATGATGGTGATGATGATGATGGTGGTGATTGTGATGATGGTGATGATGGTGATGGTGGTGATTGTGATGATGGTGATGATGGTGGTGATGATGATGGTGATGATGATGATGATGGTGATGATTGTGATGATGGTGATGATGGTGATGATGGTGATTGTGGTGATGATGATGGTGATGATGGTGATTGTGGTGATGATGATGATGATGGTGATGATGGTGATTGCGATGATGATGATGATGATGGTGATGATGGTGATTGCGATGATGATTGTGATGATAGTGGTGATGATGATGGTGATTGTGATGATGATGATGATGAAGGTGATAATGATGTTGATGATTATAGTGATGATGATGGGGATGATGATGGTGATGATTGTGATGATGATGATGATGATGGGGATGATGATGGTGACTGTGATGCTGCTGATGATGACGTACCACTGAGTCAATGCAGCCAGAGGGCGCTGTTTTTCTGCACAGAGAGCTGCCGGTCTGACTTCTTCCGTCCAACAGGAAGTTGTCAGACAGGAGGAGGAGGAAGAGGGGGAAGGGGAGGAAGAGGCGGACATGCTGAGACTGGCAGGTCA
>NC_046973.1:330965-373465 GCF_009769545.1 Cyclopterus lumpus | reverse complement strand
CTACACACAGACACATCTACACATGTAGACAAGGACACATCTACACACAGACACATCTACACACAGACACATCTACACACAGACACATCTACACACAGACACATCTACACACAGACACACAGACACATCTACACACAGACACATCTACACAAGGACACACAGACACATCTACACACAGTCACATCTACACACAGACACATCTACACACAGACACATCTACACACAGACACATCTACACACAGACACATGTACACACAGACACATCTACACATGTACACACAGACACATCTACACACAGACACATCTACACATGTACACACAGACACATCTACACACAGTCACATCTACACACAGACACATCTACACACAGACACATCTACACAAGGACACACAGACACATCTACACACAGTCACATCTACACACAGTCACATCTACACATGGACACATCTACACACAGACACATCTACACAAGGACACACAGACACATCTACACACAGACACATCTACACACAGACACATCTACACACAGTCACATCTACACACAGACACATCTACACACAGACACATCTACACACAGTCACATCTACACATGGACACATCTACACACAGACACATCTACACACAGACACATCTACACACAGTCACATCTACACACAGACACATCTACACACAGACACATCTACACACAGACACATCTACACACGGACACATCTACACACAGTCACATCTACACATGGACACACAGACACATCTACACACAGACACATCTACACACAGACACATCTACACACAGACACATCTACACACAGTCACATCTACACACAGACACATCTACACACAGTCACATCTACACACAGACACATCTACACACAGACACATCTACACACAGTCACATCTACACACAGACACATCTACACACAGTCACATCTACACACAGACACATCTACACACAGTCACATCTACACATGGACACGAGGACACATGGTCCTTGAGGGCTGTGCTGGTTCTTAAGAAGGTACCTGAGGTCATTGAAGGGGTTGTGCTGGATCTTAAAGAGGTTCCTGAGGACCTTGATGGGTTGTGCTGGTACCAAAGAAGTTACCTGCTGTCCTTGAGGGCTGTGCTGGTTCTTAAGAAGGTACCTGAGGTCATTGAAGGGGTTGTGCTGGATCTTAAAGAGGTTCCTGAGGTCCTTGATGAGTTGTGCTGGTACCTAAGAAGTTACCTGCTGTCCTTGAGGGCTGTGCTGGTTCTTAAGAAGGTACCTGAGGTCATTGAAGGGGTTGTGCTGGATCTTAAAGAGGTTCCTGAGGTCCTTGATGGGTTGTGCTGGTACCTAAGAAGTTACCTGCTGTCCTTGAGGGCTGTGCTGGTTCTTAAGAAGGTACCTGATGTCCCGGATGGGGCTATGCTGGTTCTTTAGAGAGTACCTGAGGTCCTTGAGGGGGTTGTGCTGGTTCTTAAGCTGTTTAATGAGGTATTTTAGGGGGTTGTACTGGTTATTAAGATGGTTATTGAGTTCCTTGAGGGTGTTATGCTGGTTCTTAAGAAGGTACCCAAGGTCCTTGAAGGGATAATGCAGGTCCTTGAGAAGATTCCTGATGTCCTTTTAGAGGTTGTGCTGGTTCCTTTTAAGCCCCCAGCTATTTTCTAGGTTTCTGCTCGAAATAACATACCCAAACTAAAAAGGGTGTATCTCTACAACCACAAAGGCTATTTGAAAAATGTTAGTGTTGTAATAAAGGCAAACCATGTGTGCTTTTGTTCAGATGTGTAAATATTATTATATGTGTTACTGGTTAAGAGTAAATAAAGATGAAAGACAAGCCAAAGTTGATTTTCCAGGTTCGCCTAGAAACAAAAGCACTTTCAGGATGATTATCTCTTTGAAGGATGCACAGCAAAGGTTAAAAACCACAGAGATCATATCACAATATGGGACCAGTATCTCTGCAAAGTTTGACTTTAAAAAAAAAAAAAAGCCAAAGATAAGCAACATTTGTGACTATAAGCACTAAAGCGATTCATTGCTGTGTTCTTTGGCTCATATCTCAGAGATGCTTTGGTGCATCTAAAGATGTTTAGAATCTGTGTTAAATCCTCTTGCTCTTTGCTTTCTGTCTTTTTCTGATAGCACCGAGCTACGGGATGCTAGTTCCGGAAACGTGCTGAGTGGGCTGACTCCTGACAAAATGATGATTATGATATTTTCATAATTCTTTCAGTTAGTGTTTGAGTTGTGTGGAAATGGCTTACTGATTCTTGTAGCCCAAGTTCAATTTGATGTATAACATCAATATATTTGCTCATGTTTATTGTAAGGTGTAACTATAATGTGTACATAGCCACCCAATTGGGTGGTGTGGGGCTTAAAGGTACATGAGGTCCTTGAGGGTGTTATGCTGGTTCCTAAGAAGGATCCTGCGGTCCTTGAGTGGGTTATGCTGGTTCTTAAGAAGGTACCTACGGTCTTTGTGTGTTTGTGTGTGTGTGTGTTTGTGTGTGTGTGCGTGTTTGTGTGTTTGTGTGTGTGTGTAATGTAATGTAATGTAATGTGTATGTAACCACACCCCGTGCTCACACTGAGGGTAAAGATTGAACCCACTTCACTGATAAAACCTCTCCCTGATTAGCTGTTGGGTCACGTGATGTACAATGAACAAAAACTCTTCTAGTGAACTTCTCCTTTAAATCATTCGTCCCCTCTTATTGGCCGATCGAGTGTCTTCTGCCACAAACCCTCAACCTCGGTTTAATGATTGACAGTTTATTTTCTCGCACACATCACAGAGGAGGGTGTGTGTGTGTATGTGTGTGTGCGTTACATTCCTGATGGGGAGGGTGTGGCCGAGACAAAACCCTAGAGGAGGAGGAGGGGGAGGGGCTGCATTCCAGTATGTCAGACTCTCTCACACACATGAATCATACCTGCTTCAGGTGTGTGTGGCTCAGGGTTGACTGTTTATTTCAATGGAGACTCTTAAAGGGCTGGTAGCCTGCAGGATTTATCCTTTGCGTAGCCAAGTTCGAACAGTCACAGGTTACATTATTGATAGGTAACTGGGGTATTATGTTTACTCTGGGGTACCAGGGGTATTATGTTTACTCTGGGGTACCAGGGGTAATATGTTTACTCTGGGGTACCAGGGGTATTATGTTTACTCTGGGGTACCAGGGGTATTATGTTTACTCTGGGGTACCAGGGGTATTATGTTTACTCTGGGGTACCAGGGGTATTATGTTTACTCTGGGGTACCAGGGGTATTATGTTTACTCTGGGGTACCAGGGGTAATATGTTTACTCTGGGGTACCAGGGGTAATATGTTTACTCTGGGGTACCAGGGGTAATATGTTTACTCTGGGGTACCAGGGGTAAATATGTTTACTATGGGGTACCAGGGGTATTATGTTTACTCTGGGGTACCAGGGGTATTATGTTTACTATGTGGTACCAGGGGTATTATGTTTACTCTGGGGTACCAGGGGTATTATGTTTACTCTGGGGTACCAGGGGTAATATGTTTACTCTGGGGTACCAGGGGTAATATGTTTACTATGGGGTACCAGGGGTAATATGTTTACTATGGGGTACCAGGGGTAATATGTTTACTATGGGGTACCAGGGGTAATATGTTTACTACGTGGTATCAGGGGTATTATGTTTACTCTGGGGTACCAGGGGTAATATGTTTACTACGTGGTATCAGGGGTATTATGTTTACTATGGGGTACCAGGGGTAATATGTTTACTACGTGGTATCAGGGGTATTATGTTTACTCTGGGGTACCAGGGGTAATATGTTTACTATGGGGTACCAGGGGTAATATGTTTACTCTGGGGTACCAGGGGTAATATGTTTACTATGGGGTACCAGGGGTAATATGTTTACTACGTGGTATCAGGGGTATTATGTTTACTCTGGGGTACCAGGGGTAATATGTTTACTACGTGGTATCAGGGGTATTATGTTTACTCTGGGGTACCAGGGGTAATATGTTTACTCTGGGGTACCAGGGGTATTATGTTTACTCTGGGGTACCAGGGGTAATATGTTTACTCGGGGGTACCAGGGGTATTATGTTTACTCTGGGGTACCAGGGGTAATATGTTTACTATGGGGTACCAGGGGTAATATGTTTACTATGGGGTACCAGGGGTATTATGTTTACTCTGGGGTACCAGGGGTATTATGTTTACTCCGGGGTACCAGGGGTAATATGCTTACTACGGGGTACCAGGGGTATTATGTTTACTATGGGGTACCAGGGGTAATATGTTAACTATGGTGTACCAGGGGTAATATGTTTACTACGTGGTATCAGGGGTATTATAATTACTCCGGGGTAACTCCCCAAAAATAACCTTTCACAGGGAAAAAAGGGAAGAAACCTTCAGGAGAGCAACAGAGGAGGATCCCTCTCCCCGGATGGACAGATGAATAGATGTCATGTGACCAGATGAACAGAGTTACAGAGTTACATAAACACATTACATGAATATGACAATGTATAAATGGAACTCCAATCCATGAAACAGAAGGAGGTAGAGAGGAGGGGGGGCGGGGCATCAGCAGGGCCAATGGGAGGCCGGCTCACCAGCATCAGACACCTCCAGGTCCAATGGACCCTATGAGACGTGAAGTCACAACGACTCCGGGGAGGAAGCAGAGTTAATAAGGTACAATGGAGAGATGTAAATTCATCCAGAAGGAGAGAGAGAAGAGGAGATAGGTGCTCAGTGTATCCTAAAACATCCCCCAGCAGCCTATAAGCCTATAGCAGCATATCAAGGGGCTGGACCAGGGCAAACCTGATTCAGCCCTAACTATAAGCACTATCAAAGAGGAAAGTCTTAAGTCTATTCTTGAATGAGGTGACTGTGTCTGCCTCCTGGACTGAAAGTGGAAGCTGGTTCCATAAAAGAGGAGCTTGATAACTGAAGGCTCTGGCTCCCATCCTACTTTTTAGGACTCTAGGAACCACAAGTAGCCCCACATTTAGTGAGCAGCTCTCTAGTGGGGCAATATGGTACTACAAGCTCCTTAAGATATGATGGTGCATCACCAATCAAGGCTTTGTAGGTGAGGAGAAGAATTTTAAATGTGATTCTTGATTTTACAGGGAGCCAGTGCAGAGCAGCTAATATAGGAGTCATGTGATCTCTTTTCTTAGTTTTTGTGAGTACACGAGCTGCAGCATTCTGGATCAACTGGAGGGACTTAAGAGACTTATTAGAGCAGCCTGATAATAAGGAGTTGCAGTAATCTAGTCTGGAAGTAACAAACGCGTGAACCAGCTTTTCTGCATCTTTTTGAGACAAGATGTGCCTGATTTTTTAAATGTTACGTAGATGAAAAAATGCAATCCTTGAGATTTGCTTAACGTGGGAGTTAAAGGGCAAGTCTCGGTCAAAGATAACTAGAGATTCTTTACAGTAGTGTTGGATGCCAGAGCAATGCCATCTACAGAAACCACATCACCAGATAATTGATCTCTGAGGTGTTCAGGGCCAGTAAAATAACTTCAGTTTTGTCTGAGTTTAACATCAGGAAGTTGCAGGTCATCCATGTTTTTATGTCTTTAAAAAATGCTTGAAGCATATATAAGGTAAATAAAATTGGTCCAAGCACAGAACCTTGTGGAACTCCGTGATTAACGTTGGTGGTCATTGAGGCTTCATCGTTTACAAATACAAACTGAGATCGATCTGATAAATAGGATTTAAACCAACTTAGTGCGGTACCTGAAATGCCAATCGACTGATCCAGTCTCTGTAATAGGATGTCATGATCAATGGTGTCGAACGCAGCACTAAGGTCTAACAAGACCAGTACGGAGATGAGTCCTTTATCAGCACTAAGGTCTAACAAGACCAGTACAGAGATGAGTCCTTCATCAGCACTAAGGTCTAACAAGACCAGTACAGAGATGAGTCCTTTACCAGCACTAAGGTCTAACAAGACCACTACAGAGATGAGTCCTTTATCAGCACTATGGTCTAACAAGACGAGTACAGAGGTGAGTCCTTTATCAGCACTAAGGTCTAACAAGACCAGTACAGAGATGACTCCTTTATCAGCACTAAGGTCTAACAAGACAAGTACAGAGATGAGTCCTTTATCACACTAAGGTCTAACAAGACCAGTACAGAGATGAGTCCTTTATCTGATGCATTAGGAGGTCTGTCTCTGTGGTGTTTTCTAAATCCTGACTGAAACTCCTCAAATAAACTATTCTGATGTAGAAAGTCACTCAACTGATTATCGACTACTTTCTCAAGGATCTTAGAGAGGAAGGGAAGGTTAGAGATCGGTCTGTAGTTAGCCAACACCTCTGGATTAAGAGTGGTCTTCTTCAGGAGAGGTTTAATTACAGCTACTTTGAAGGAATGTGGTACATGGCCTGTTAGCAAAGACACATTAACAATATCCAGCAGAGAGGTGCCAATTAAAGGCAACATGTCTTTAAGCAGCCTCGTTGGGATGGGGTCTAAGAGACAGGTAGACGGTTTAGAAGTAGAAACCGTTGAGGACAATTGGTCTAGGTTAATGGGAGAAAAGCTATCCAAATATACACCAGGGCATACAGCCGTTTCCAAGGCCACTCCTCTTGATGACAGATCGGCACTAGATGAGGGCAAGAGATCATCAATCTTGCCTCTAATAGTTCAAATCTTTTCCTTGAAGAAGTTCATGAAGTCATTACTACTGAGGTCTATAGGAATACACGGCTCCACAGAGCTGTGACTCTCTGTCAGCCTGGCTACAGTGCTAAAGAGAACCCTGGGGTTGTTCTTATTTTTCTCTATTACTGATGAGTAATAGGCTGCTCTGGCATTACGGAGAGCCTTTTTATATGTTTTAAGACTATCTCTCCAAACTAAGCGTGATTCTTCCAGATTGGTGGAACGCCATATGCTTTAAAGCTTTCGTGAAGTTTGCTTTAGTTTGTGGGTCTGAGGGTTCTACCAGGGAGCAAACCTCCTTTGCCTCACTGTCCTTTTCTTCAGTGGGGCGATCGAGTCTAGTGTCATTCTCAGTGAGCCTGTAGCACTATCGACAATATGATCAATCTGGGATGGACTAAAGTTAGCACAGGAGTCCTCCGTCACATTGAGACGTCGTATTGAATCAAATGCAGAAGGAATCGCTTCTTTAAATGTAGCTACAGCACTGTCAGTTAGACATCTGGTGTAGAAACCTTTGACTAACGGTGTACACTCCGGGAGTATGAACTCAAAAGTTATGAGGTAATGGTCTGACAGAAGAGGGTTCTGTGGGAAGACCTCCAAATGCTCAATGTCAATGCCATATGTAAGAACAAGGTGGAGGGTGTGGCCAAAGCAGTGAGTGGGTTTCTGTACTCTCTGACAGAAGCCAATCGAGTCCAACAATGAGATAAATGCAGTACTAAGGCAATCATTGTCAATATCCACATGAATATTAAAATCTCCTACAATAATAACCTTATCAGTTTTAAGGACTAAACTTGATAAAAACTCTGAAAATTCATATATAAATTCTGAATATGGACCTGGTGGCCGGTACAGTATAACAAATATAATTGGCTGTAATGTTTTCCAGGTTGGATGTGAAAGACTAAGAACAAGGCTTTCAAATGAGTTTATAATAGGCTTGAGTCAAAGATGGCTGCTACTCCACCTCCTCGGCCGGTGCCTCGAGGAATGTGAGTATTAATATGACTTGGAGGAGTTGATTCATTTAGGCTGACATATTCTTCATGGCTCAGCCAGGTTTCAGTAAGACACAATAAATCAATGTGATTGTCTGATATTAAATCATTTACTAATACAGCTTTAGATGACAGAGATCTAATATTTAGGAGTCCACATTTAATTATCCTGTTTTGTTGCACTGTTGCAGTAGTGTTGTTAACCTGTATGAGGTTATTTTGTATGACTCCTCTTCTGGTTACTTTTGATTTAATTAATTTAAGTGGCCGTGGGACAGACACAGTCTCTATAGAGTTAAGGTTAAGGGTGGGTAACTGCTCGAATGGAAGTGCAGAGAAGGGTGGAAGACTACAACTCTGCTTCTGCTTCCTGATCTGAACTCTGGGTCATGGATTAAGTCCGTTAATCAACTTGGCCATGTTCACAGAAATGAGACGCGCTCCATCCCAAGTGGGATGAATGCCGTCTGGACTCATCAGATCAGGCTTTCCCCAGAAAGTCCTCCAGTTATCTATGTAGCCCACATTGTTTGCTGGGCACCACCTGGACAACCAGCGGTTGAATGACGACATGCGGCTATACATGTCATCATTGATCAGATTGGGGAGAGGGCCAGAGAAAACTACGGTGTCCGACATTGTCTTGGCATAAGTACACACCGATTCCACATTAATTTTAGTGACCTCCGACCGCCGCAGTCGGGAGTCATTACCGCCGGCGTGTATTATAATCTTACTGTAACTACGCTCATCTTTAGCCAGCAGTTTTAAACAAGATTCAATGTCGCCCGCTCTGGCCCCCGGGATGCATATGACTTTGGTCCCTGGCTTCCCTATCTTCACGTTTCTGACTATGGAGCTACCTATAACCAGAGTGGGTTTCTCAGCGGGTGCGTCGCTGAGTGGGGAAAACTGGTTTGAAACGTGAAGAGGTTGGTGGTGCTCAGTGGGCTTCTGTTTAGACTTAAAACCCCTTGGAACAGTCACCCAGCCATCCGGCTGCTCGGGGGCTGCTAGGGAACAGCTAGCAGAAGCTACGTCTAGCTGCTAGGGAAGAGTTAGCAGAAGTTATGTCTGGCTGCTTGGCAAGAGCTAGCAGAAGCTATGTCTAGCTGCTAGGGAACAGCTAGCAGAAGCTATGTTTACCTGCTAGGGAAGAGTTAGCAGAAGCTATGTCTGGCTGCTAGGGAAGAGTTAGCAGAAGCTATGTCTGGCTGCTAGGCAAGAGCTAGCAGAAGCTATGTCTAGCTGCTAGGGAACAGCTAGCAGAAGCTATGTTTACCTGCTAGGGAAGAGTTGGCAGAAGCTATGTCTGGCTGCTAGGGAAGAGCTAGCAGAAGCTACGTCTAGCTGCTAGGGAACAGCTAGCAGAAACTACGTTTAGCTGCTAGGGAAGAGTTAGCAGAAGCTACGTCTGGATGCTAGGGAACAGCTAGCAGAAGCTACATCTAGCTGCTTGGGAACAGCTAGCAGAAGCTATGTTTAGCTGCTAGGGAAGAGATAGCAGAAGCTACGTCTGGCTGCTAGGGAACAGCTAGCAGAAGCTACGTCTAGCTGGTCCACCCCGGCTATAGGTGGGGGCGGGCTAACTAACGTAGCTAACGTCTGAGCTTCGATGGTGCGGAGCCGTGCATCTAACCCACTTAGAACTGCCTCCAACCAGCAAATGAACTACACTTGTTGCATGTACCGTTATCATTAAGGGAGGCAGAGGAATAGCTCTACATGAGACACTCTGAGCAAGAGGGACGGGAGAAGAAAACATCGCGAGCTGCTAAGCTGGCATCAGGAAGTGATGCAATACGCTTAGCAGTCTCTCTGGGTCTCTGTGGGTCAGTCTTGGTTAGTCTGGGTCTCTCTGGGTCTCTGTGGGTCAGTCTTGGTTAGTCTGGGTCTCTCTGGGTCATTGTGGGTCTCTGTGGGTCAGTCTTGGTTACTCTGGGTCTCTCTGGGTCTCTGTGGGTCAGTCTTGGTTACTCTGGGTCTCTCTGAGTCTCTGTGGGTCAGTCTTGGTTAGTCTGGGTCTCTCTGGGTCTCTGTGGGTCAGTCTTGGTTAGTCTGGGTCTCTCTGGGTCATTGTGGGTCTCTGTGGGTCAGTCTTGGTTACTCTGGGTCTCTCTGGGTCTCTGTGGGTCAGTCTTGGTTACTCTGGGTCTCTCTGAGTCTCTGTGGGTCAGTCTTGGTTAGTCTGGGTCTCTCTGGGTCACTGTGGGTCTCTGTGGGTCAGTCTTGGTTAGTCTGGGTCTATCTGAGTCACGGTGGACTGGTCTCTCCTCTACTCTCTGATGGTCTCGTTTACTCATGTGGTCTAAAGTATTTCATCACAAGTTCAAAGTTCAAAGTAACTTGAAGTAAATATACTCAATATTTACCATCAAAACACACTTCAAATACCAAAAGTAATAGTACTGATTAAATAATATCAATAATACAAATAATACATATATAATTATATATTTATATGCATTTGTTTATTACAGATTATATTTTCTAATCAAAAGCAAAGCACAAGTATCTTAAAATGTACTGTAAGTTAAAGTTCTGCACGATAGTTGTCGTTAAATTAGTTTTACTATTGATTGATGTGAAACCTTTTGTTTTAAGAGATTAATAGTTTAAAAAACGCAATGACATCAGATCATATTGATTGATTAGTTTTTTTTTTTTTAAATAAAAATGTATTTATTATTCATTGATTGATTAGTTATTGATTAACATCCTGTAAAATGAAATACAAAGAAGAGAAAAGTTCAACAGTGAATGTTCTGCAGTCTTGTTCCTTTACAAAGACAGGAAACACACACACACACGCACGCACGCGCACACACGCACGCACGCACGCACTCACTCACTCACTCACTCACTCATGCACGCACGCTAGTGAGCGATGTCATCGAGAGGTGGAGTCTATGCTGTTGTGTGGGCGTGGCTGACAGCAGACGGGAAGAGCAGACACTTCCCTCCATAAACAGAACTGGCCTCAGCCTCCTGCTATTGTTCTCTGTGTGTGTGTGTGTGTGTGTGTGTGTGTGTGTGTGTGTGTGTGTGTGTGTGTGTGTGTGTGTGTGTGTGTGTGTGGTGTATATGGTTTCTTCAGAGTAAAGTGCAGGTGAACACTGATGCAAAGTCTACAGGTTTCCACCTGAGCAGTTAATGTCACCGCTAAGCCCCGCCTCTCTACCTGCGGAGTCTGCGGTGTGGAAAGAAGAGCTGCAGTGTCGTCTCTAAATAACGAAAGAACCTGCCGACTTCCGGGAAGCTTTTAACTGTGTACTGTAAGGAAGAGCTGGTACTGTGTGTACTGTAAGGAAGAGCTGGTACTGTGTGTACTGTAAGGAAGAGCTGGTACTGTGTGTACTGTAAGGAAGAGCTGGTACTGTGTGTACTGTAAGGAAGAGCTGGTACTGTGTGTACTGTAAGGAAGAGCTGGTACTGTGTGTACTGTGTGTACTGTAAGGAAGAGCTGGTACTGTGTGTACTGTGTGTACTGTAAGGAAGAGCTGGTACTGTGTGTACTGTGTGTACTGTAAGGAAGAGCTGGTACTGTGTGTACTGTAAGGAAGAGCTGGTACTGTGTGTACTGTAAGGAAGAGCTGGTACTGTGTGTACTGTGTGTACTGTAAGGAAGAGCTGGTACTGTGTGTACTGTAAGGAAGAGCTGGTACTGTGTGTACTGTAAGGAAGAGCTGGGTACTGTGTGTACTGTAAGGAAGAGCTGGTACTGTGTGTACTGTAAGGAAGAGCTGGTACTGTGTGTACTGTGTGTACTGTAAGGAAGAGCTGGTACTGTGTGTACTGTAAGGAAGAGCTGGTACTGTGTGTACTGTAAGGAAGAGCTGGGTACTGTGTGTACTGTGTGTACTGTAAGTAAGAGCTGGTACTGTGTGTATGGTTGTGTACTGTGTGTACTGTAAGGAAGAGCTGGGTACTGTGTGTACTGTGTGTATGGTTGTGTACTGTGTGTACTGTAAGGAAGAGCTGGTACTGTGTGTACTGTGTGTATGGTTATGTACTGTGTGTACTGTAAGGAAGAGCTGGTACTGTGTGTACTGTGTGTATGGTTGTGTACTGTGTGTACTGTAAGGAAGAGCTGGTACTGTGTGTACTGTAAGGAAGAGCTGGTACTGTGTGTACTGTGTGTATGGTTGTGTACTGTGTGTACTGTAAGGAAGAGCTGGTACTGTGTGTACTCTGTGTATGGTTGTGTACTGTGTGTATGGTTGTGTACTGTGTGTATGGCTGTGTACTGTGTGTACTGTGTGTATGGTTGTGTACTGTGTGTATGGCTGTGTACTGTGTGTACTGTGTGTATGGTTGTGTACTGTGTGTATGGTTGTGTACTGTGTGTATGGTTGTGTACTGTGTGTACTGTGTGTATGGTTGTGTACTGTGTGTATGGTTGTGTACTGTGTGTACTGTGTGTATGGTTGTGTACTGTGTGTACTGTGTGTATGGTTGTGTACTGTGTGTACTGTGTGTATGGTTGTGTACTGTGTGTATGGTTGTGTACTGTGTGTACTGTGTGTATGGTTGTGTACTGTGTGTATGGTTGTGTACTGTGTGTACTGTGTGTATGGTTGTGTACTGTGAAAACACTTCGACAGAGCAGCATTTCAACCTGAAAACATGATTCATATAAGACAAGATAAATTAGCTTTAGCTCCAGCCTTAGCTTCAACAATAGCTTTAGCTCCAGTTTTAGCTTCAGCTTCAACATTACCTTTAGCTCCAGCCTTAGCTTTAGCTTTAGTCCCAGCTTTAGCTCCAGCCTTAGCTTTAGCTTCAACATTAGCTTTAGCTCCAGCCTTAACTTTAGCTTCAGTCCCAGCTTTAGCTCCAGCATGACTTGTTCTGACAGAGGT
Source organism: Cyclopterus lumpus (assembly GCF_009769545.1). Lineage (NCBI taxonomy): Eukaryota > Metazoa > Chordata > Actinopteri > Perciformes > Cyclopteridae > Cyclopterus > Cyclopterus lumpus. Next base: position 360,909 of record NC_046973.1, on the reverse strand, counting down.
AACATTCCTCTCATTCTTCTGTTTCTTTGTCAAGTCTTAACTCTGCGGAAACAAGTTTCACATGAATCAATACTGAAACTAATCCAACTACAAAAATAGTGGAGGAATTTAACTTAGTACAATTTAAGGTACCTTAATTGAGTATTCCCTTTATATTCTACTCCTTCTCAGAGGTAGATATTGTACTATTTAGCCTACTGTGTTAGCATTATGTTAGCAAGTTGTTAGCATCAGCACACTGTTGCTACTCTAAATACTGAACATAATGAAGCTAACTCTCTCTCTAAGGGGGCTGATGATCAGATGTGACCTTTGACCCCTCACCTTCAGAGTCACCTTTCCATCTGAGGGGGGTCATCATCATGGCAACAACTTCCTCCCTGCTGAGCCCCGGTGAGTTCTGTCTTTACGGTTGTTAGCGTTAACACTTGTAGTCAACATAACACTTTTCATTATTTCCTCTGATCCTCCGGTCTGGTCCGGGTCCTGCAGGTCTGGGTCTGGTCCTGGTGGAGTTTCATTACAACTACCAGGGTCGGGACGGCGTGCCGGTCTCCATCAAACCCAACGAGCGCTACGTCCTGCTGGCAAAGACCAACGACCACTGGTGGCAGGTTCAGAGGGACCGCGGCTCCAAGCCCTTCTACATCCCTGCTAAGTACGTCAAGGAGCTGCCCATAGACTTCCCTTCGCCCTTGGACTTCGATCCGCCCGGTCCTGAACCAGTGCTGCTTCCTGTTACGGCCCTTGTTCCCGTCCCCATCCCTGTCCCTGTCCCTGTACCAAAGACTCTGGAGGAGCCCAGAACCAAACCGGGGGATGAGGTGATGATCCGACTCAGACCCGATGCTTCCAAAGGATACCGCAAGACAGAGAACCGCATGTCTACGTTTGGGGTCCCGCTGGACTTCCATGACTCGTCGTCTCTGGTGACACCAGCATCGCGGCATCCCAGCAACCCTCCAGTGAGTCCCAGAGAGACTGGGACTACAAACATGGCCGACGATGATGTTAGCAAAAAGCACCTTTCACAGGATCAGGTTCACATGGACTTGGACAAATCCCGAGTTCCCAGTTTCAGTCCCGCAGACCCCGTCTCCACACTCAGATCCCAGACCCAGCCCATCCTTGTAGAAACACCGGTAGTCCCGATGTTCCACAGTGACCACCAGGAGTCCCCCATAGAGCCAAAGGAGGAGCTGGAGGAGGACAGCAGCGGCGAGGAAGGTCCACGAAAGGAGGAAGACTCAAACCACATCTACGAGTCCATCCAGGACCTGAACCTGGACCTTGAGGCTCTGGTCGGAGGAAAAGGGAATCCAGGAGCGCCGTCTGAACCTACACCTGCCCCGCCCCTTTTACAGGTAAGACCTGAGAGTCCCGTCAAAGCTTCTGGAGTTCTGGTTCAGGTTTCAGTCAGACTCCATGGTTTTCTTCAGGCGCTTGGTCGAGTTGAGTTTCTATAATTTCATCTTTTTTCTTTGGTTTCTTTTCGGAATTCATGATTTAAAAGGTCATCAGAGTGTTTTTATCGTTTTCTGAAGAATGATTATTAAATATTATCATATTTAGATTATAAATAAAGATTAATATATTAATAAAGTATATGTTGTTAACAGGTCACGTTCAGGCAGATTACACAGCGGTCTTTTTACAAAATAAAAGCCTCTCCAGGGTGTCCTTTCCAGCAGCGTCCACACAGGAAGACTTTTTATTCTCATTATCATCCTCTGCTGACCTTTGACCTCTAGCCCCGCCACCATGACTCACTTTCATTTAGTTAATATATATTTTATTTGTGTTTTCATTTGTTTACACTTTCTGTATTTTTTTATTATCTTTAATATTTAGAAATAGTTTAATGTATCTATAATTATATATAATATATTATATTTAACTCATAATTTATAGAGGGAGAGGGGGGGGGGGGTGTCATGCCTTGTGTCTGGTGATGTCACAGCAGGATGTGATGAGGTTAGCAGGATGTAGTGATGTCACAACCGGCAGGATGTGTTCAGGGTCGGGCAGGAAACTGTGATAAAAGGAACGCTGCAGAGGTCTCTTGGGGGACCAGCAGGGGGAAGCAGGGGGCAGCAAGACCAGCAGGGGAAGCAGGGGCAGCACGACCAAGCAGGGGGCAGCTAGACCAGCAGGTACCAGTAGGGGGCAACAGCGGGCAACAGTGGGCAGCAGGGAGCAAGCAGGGGGCAGCAAGACCAGCGGAAGGCAGCAGGGACCAGCAAGGGACGAGCAAGGGGGAAGCAGGGGGCAGCAGAACCAGCAGGGTGCAGCAGGGACCAGCAGGATGCCGTCTTCAGGTCTGAAACACTGACATCAGATCAGTTTCATTTTCATTGACATTGATCATTTTTATTGACATTGATCAGTTTAATTTTCATTGATCAGTTTCATTGACGTTGATCAGTTTCATTGACGTTGATCCGTTTCATTAACGTTGATCAGTTGCATTGACGTTGATCGGTTTCGTTGACGTTGATCAGTTTCATTGACGTTGATCAGTTGCATTGACGTTGATCAGTTGCATTGACGTTGATCGGTTTCGTTGACGTTGATCAGTTTCGTTGACGTTGATCAGTTGCATTGACGTTGATCGGTTTCGTTGACGTTGATTAGTTTCGTTGACGTTGATCAGTTTCGTTGACGTTGATTAGTTTCGTTGACGTTGATCAGTTTCGTTGACGTTGATCAGTTGCATTGACGTTGATCAGTTGATCAGTTGATCAGTTGCATTGACGTTGATCAGTTTCATTGACGTTGATCAGTTGCTTTGACGTTGATCAGTTTCGTTGACGTTGATCAGTTGCGTTGACGTTGATCAGTTTCGTTGACGTTGATCAGTTTCATTGACGTTGATCAGTTGCTTTGACGTTGATCAGTTTCGTTGACGTTGATCAGTTTCATTGACGTTGATCAGTTGCTTTGACGTTGATCAGTTGCGTTGACGTTGATCAGTTTCATTGACGTTGATCAGTTTCGTTGACGTTGATCAGTTTCGTTGACGTTGATCAGTTTCATTGACGTTGATCAGTTTCATTGCCGTTGATCAGTTTCATTGACGTTGATCAGTTGCATTGACGTTGATCGGTTTCGTTGACGTTGATCAGTTTCATTGACGTTGATCGGTTTCGTTGACGTTGATCAGTTTTGTTGACGTTGATCAGTTTCATTGACGTTGATCGGTTTCGTTGACGTTGATCAGTTTTGTTGACGTTGATCAGTTTCATTGACGTTGATCAGTTTCATTGACGTTGATCAGTTGCATTGACGTTGATCGGTTTCGTTGACGTTGATCAGTTTCATTGACGTTGATCGGTTTCGTTGACGTTGATCAGTTTTGTTGACGTTGATCAGTTTCATTGACGTTGATCGGTTTCATTGACGTTGATCGGTTGCGTTGACGTTGATCAGTTTCATTGACGTTGATCGGTTTCATTGACGTTGATCGGTTTCGTTGACGTTGATCGGTTGCGTTGACGTTGATCAGTTTCATTGACGTTGATCAGTTTCGTTGACGTTGATCAGTTGCTTTGACGTTGATCAGTTTCGTTGACGTTGATCAGTTTCATTGACGTTGATCAGTTGCTTTGACGTTGATCAGTTTCGTTGACGTTGATCAGTTTCGTTGACGTTGATCAGTTGCTTTGACGTTGATCAGTTTCATTGACGTTGATCAGTTTCGTTGACGTTGATCAGTTTCATTGACGTTGATCAGTTGCTTTGACGTTGATCAGTTTCGTTGACGTTGATCAGTTTCATTGACGTTGATCAGTTGCTTTGACGTTGATCAGTTGCTTTGACGTTGATCAGTTTCGTTGACGTTGATCGGTTTCGTTGACGTTGATCAGTTTCATTGACGTTGATCAGTTTCATTGACGTTGATCAGTTGCATTGACGTTGATCGGTTTCGTTGACGTTGATCAGTTTCGTTGACGTTGATCGGTTTCGTTGACGTTGATCGGTTTCGTTGACGTTGATCGGTTTCATTGACGTTGATCGGTTTCGTTGACGTTGATCGGTTTCATTGACGTTGATCAGTTTCGTTGACGTTGATCAGTTGCATTGACGTTGATCGGTTTCGTTGACGTTGATTAGTTTCGTTGACGTTGATCAGTTTCGTTGACGTTGATTAGTTTCGTTGACGTTGATCAGTTTCGTTGACGTTGATCAGTTGCATTGACGTTGATCAGTTGATCAGTTGATCAGTTGCATTGACGTTGATCAGTTTCATTGACGTTGATCAGTTGCTTTGACGTTGATCAGTTTCGTTGACATTGATCAGTTGCGTTGACGTTGATCAGTTTCGTTGACGTTGATCAGTTTCATTGACGTTGATCAGTTGCTTTGACGTTGATCAGTTTCGTTGACGTTGATCAGTTTCATTGACGTTGATCAGTTGCTTTGACGTTGATCAGTTGCGTTGACGTTGATCAGTTTCATTGACGTTGATCAGTTTCGTTGACGTTGATCAGTTTCGTTGACGTTGATCAGTTTCATTGACGTTGATCAGTTTCATTGCCGTTGATCAGTTTCATTGACGTTGATCAGTTGCATTGACGTTGATCGGTTTCGTTGACGTTGATCAGTTTCATTGACGTTGATCGGTTTCGTTGACGTTGATCAGTTTTGTTGACGTTGATCAGTTTCATTGACGTTGATCGGTTTCGTTGACGTTGATCAGTTTTGTTGACGTTGATCAGTTTCATTGACGTTGATCAGTTTCATTGACGTTGATCAGTTGCATTGACGTTGATCGGTTTCGTTGACGTTGATCAGTTTCATTGACGTTGATCGGTTTCGTTGACGTTGATCAGTTTCGTTGACGTTGATCAGTTGCTTTGACGTTGATCAGTTTCATTGACGTTGATCAGTTTCGTTGACGTTGATCAGTTTCATTGACGTTGATCAGTTGCTTTGACGTTGATCAGTTTCGTTGACGTTGATCAGTTTCATTGACGTTGATCAGTTGCTTTGACGTTGATCAGTTGCTTTGACGTTGATCAGTTTCGTTGACGTTGATCGGTTTCGTTGACGTTGATCGGTTTCATTGACGTTGATCAGTTTCATTGACGTTGATCAGTTGCATTGACGTTGATCGGTTTCGTTGACGTTGATCAGTTTCGTTGACGTTGATCGGTTTCGTTGACGTTGATCGGTTTCGTTGACGTTGATCGGTTTCATTGACGTTGATCGGTTTCGTTGACGTTGATCGGTTTCATTGACGTTGATCGGTTTCGTTGACGTTGATCGGTTTCGTTGACGTTGATCGGTTTCGTTGACGTTGATCGGTTGCGTTGACGTTGATCAGTTTCGTTGACGTTGATCAGTTTCATTGACGTTGATCGGTTTCGTTGACGTTGATCGGTTGCGTTGACGTTGATCAGTTTCATTGACGTTGATCAGTTTCGTTGACGTTGATCAGTTTCATTGACGTTGATCAGTTGCTTTGACGTTGATCAGTTTCATTGACGTTGATCAGTTTCGTTGACGTTGATCAGTTTCATTGACGTTGATCAGTTGCTTTGACGTTGATCAGTTTCATTGACGTTGATCAGTTGCTTTGACGTTGATCAGTTTCGTTGACGTTGATCAGTTTCGTTGACGTTGATCAGTTTCATTGACGTTGATCAGTTGCTTTGACGTTGATCAGTTTCATTGACGTTGATCAGTTTCGTTGACGTTGATCAGTTTCATTGACGTTGATCAGTTGCTTTGACGTTGATCAGTTTCATTGACGTTGATCAGTTGCTTTGACGTTGATCAGTTTCGTTGACGTTGATCAGTTTCGTTGATGTTGATCAGTTTCATTGACGTTGACGTTGATCAGTTTCGTTGACGTTGATCAGTTTCGTTGACGTTGATCAGTTTCATTGACGTTGATCAGTTGCTTTGACGTTGATCAGTTTCGTTGACGTTGATCAGTTTCATTGACGTTGATCAGTTGCTTTGACGTTGATCAGTTTCATTGACGTTGATCAGTTGCTTTGACGTTGATCAGTTTTGTTGACGTTGATCAGTTTCATTGACGTTGATCAGTTTCATTGCCGTTGATCAGTTTCATTGACGTTGATCAGTTGCATTGACGTTGATCGGTTTCGTTGACGTTGATCAGTTTCATTGACGTTGATCGGTTTCGTTGACGTTGATCAGTTTTGTTGACGTTGATCAGTTTCATTGACGTTGATCGGTTTCGTTGACGTTGATCAGTTTTGTTGACGTTGATCAGTTTCATTGACGTTGATCAGTTTCATTGACGTTGATCAGTTGCATTGACGTTGATCGGTTTCGTTGACGTTGATCAGTTTCATTGACGTTGATCGGTTTCGTTGACGTTGATCAGTTTTGTTGACGTTGATCAGTTTCATTGACGTTGATCGGTTTCATTGACGTTGATCGGTTGCGTTGACGTTGATCAGTTTCATTGACGTTGATCGGTTTCATTGACGTTGATCGGTTTCGTTGACGTTGATCGGTTGCGTTGACGTTGATCAGTTTCATTGACGTTGATCAGTTTCGTTGACGTTGATCAGTTGCTTTGACGTTGATCAGTTTCGTTGACGTTGATCAGTTGCTTTGACGTTGATCAGTTTCGTTGACGTTGATCGGTTTCGTTGACGTTGATCAGTTTCATTGACGTTGATCAGTTTCATTGACGTTGATCAGTTTCATTGACGTTGATCAGTTGCATTGACGTTGATCGGTTTCGTTGACGTTGATCAGTTTCGTTGACGTTGATCGGTTTCGTTGACGTTGATCGGTTTCGTTGACGTTGATCGGTTTCATTGACGTTGATCGGTTTCGTTGACGTTGATCGGTTTCGTTGACGTTGATCGGTTTCGTTGACGTTGATCGGTTGCGTTGACGTTGATCAGTTTCATTGACGTTGATCAGTTTCATTGACGTTGATCGGTTTCGTTGACGTTGATCGGTTGCGTTGACGTTGATCAGTTTCATTGACGTTGATCAGTTTCGTTGACGTTGATCAGTTTCATTGACGTTGATCAGTTGCTTTGACGTTGATCAGTTTCATTGACGTTGATCAGTTTCGTTGACGTTGATCAGTTTCATTGACGTTGATCAGTTGCTTTGACGTTGATCAGTTTCATTGACGTTGATCAGTTGCTTTGACGTTGATCAGTTTCGTTGACGTTGATCAGTTTCGTTGACGTTGATCAGTTTCATTGACGTTGATCAGTTGCTTTGACGTTGATCAGTTTCATTGACGTTGATCAGTTTCGTTGACGTTGATCAGTTTCATTGACGTTGATCAGTTGCTTTGACGTTGATCAGTTTCATTGACGTTGATCAGTTGCTTTGACGTTGATCAGTTTCGTTGACGTTGATCAGTTTCGTTGATGTTGATCAGTTTCATTGACGTTGACGTTGATCAGTTTCGTTGACGTTGATCAGTTTCGTTGACGTTGATCAGTTTCATTGACGTTGATCAGTTGCTTTGACGTTGATCAGTTTCGTTGACGTTGATCAGTTTCATTGACGTTGATCAGTTGCTTTGACGTTGATCAGTTTCATTGACGTTGATCAGTTGCTTTGACGTTGATCAGTTTCGTTGACGTTGATCAGTTTCGTTGACGTTGATCAGTTTCATTGACGTTGATCAGTTGCTTTGACGTTGATCAGTTTCATTGACGTTGATCAGTTTCGTTGACGTTGATCAGTTTCATTGACGTTGATCAGTTGCTTTGACGTTGATCAGTTTCATTGACGTTGATCAGTTGCTTTGACGTTGATCAGTTTCGTTGACGTTGATCAGTTTCGTTGATGTTGATCAGTTTCATTGACGTTGACGTTGATCAGTTTCGTTGACGTTGATCAGTTTCGTTGACGTTGATCAGTTTCATTGACGTTGATCAGTTGCTTTGACGTTGATCAGTTTCGTTGACGTTGATCAGTTTCATTGACGTTGATCAGTTGCTTTGACGTTGATCAGTTTCATTGACGTTGATCAGTTGCTTTGACGTTGATCAGTTTTGTTGACGTTGATCAGTTTCGTTGATGTTGATCAGTTTCGTTGACGTTGACGTTGATCAGTTTCATTGACGTTGATCAGTTTCATTGACATTGATCAGTTTCATTAGATTAGAAAACTTTATTAATCCCCAGTGGGGAAAGTCATTTACCACCAAACATTCATACAGACAACAATAGACACAGTCAACAGAGCACAAGTAACACACTACAAAACAAACAAAACCAGAAGATAAAACATGACCATCAGAAAGATGCTAAGTCTAAATCTAAAAACACCTAAAGGTGTTCATTAAAAAATCGAACTGCTGCCGGAACAAAGGAACTTCTGAGTGGTTCAGTAGAACACCGAGGCCTCCTGAGTCTAAGTGAAAGACCTTCTGACTGGTTCAGTAGAACACTGAGGCCTCCTGAGTCTCAGTGAAAGACCTTCTGAGTGGTTCAGTAGAACACCGAGGCCTCCTGAGTCTAAGTGAAAGACCTTCTGACTGGTTCAGTAGAACACTGAGGCCTCCTGAGTCTAAGTGAAAGACCTTCTGACTGGTTCAGTAGAACACTGAGGCCTCCTGAGTCTAAGTGAAAGACCTTCTGACTGGTTCAGTAGAACACTGAGGCCTCCTGAGTCTAAGTGAAAGACCTTCTGACTGGTTCAGTAGAACACCGAGGCCTCCTGAGTCTAAGTGAAAGACCTTCTGACTGGTTCAGTAGAACACCGAGGCCTCCTGAGTCTAAGTGAAAGACCTTCTGACTGGTTCAGTAGAACACTGAGGCCTCCTGGGTCTCAGTGAAAGACCTTCTGAGTGGTTCAGTAGAACACCGAGGCCTCCTGAGTCTAAGTGAAAGACCTTCTGACTGGTTCAGTAGAACACCGAGGCCTCCTGAGTCTCAGTGAAAGACCTTCTGACTGGTTCAGTAGAACACTGAGGCCTCCTGAGTCTCAGTGAAAGACCTTCTGAGTGGTTCAGTAGAACACTGAGGCCTCCTGGGTCTCAGTGAAAGACCTTCTGACTGGTTCAGTAGAACACTGAGGCCTCCTGGGTCTCAATGAAAGACCTTCTGAGTGGTTCAGTAGAACACTGAGGCCTCCTGCGTCTCAGTGAATGAACTTCTGAGTCCATTAAAAACACAGTGTAGTGGATGGCCTTCAAAAGAATAAAAATCATTTTTAACTTGGCCCTTGTCCTCTTTGTATAGTGACCTCTAGTGAGTCCGGGGGAAGGCCAATCACTGAGCCAGCCTTTCTGATCATCTTATTGATCCTGTTTTTATCATCCGCAGTAATCCCCCCCCCCCCCCCCCCCAGCAGAGCACAGCATAGAAGAGGACACTTGCTAAGATCCCCTGATAAAAAACATGAAGAAGCTATCTGCTGATGTCAAAGGATCTAAGCTTCCTCAAGAAGAAAAGTCTTGACTGAGCCTTTTTAAAAACAGCATCAGTGTTCATTGACATTGATCAGTTTCATTGACGTTGATCAGTTTCATTGACATTGATCAGTTTCGTTGACAATGATCAGTTTCGTTGACATTGATCAGCTTCGTTGATATTGATCAGCTTTGTGTTGATATTCATCAGTTTCATTAATTTCCCTGTCCAGTGTTTGAGGTAAAGTAATAATGACAATAATAACAATATCAATAATAATGACAATAATAATAATAATGATATTCTGGTGTTAAACATGATTGATCGATCATCCAAACGGTTGCAGATTAATTTTAATAATTACTCTCTCCTACTCACTCATTCATTCACTCACTCACTCTTGATAACTTGTCTAAAATATATAATCACTGCAGGACCCAAAGTCACCGATCTACGCTAACGTCTCCTCTGTGAAGAAAACAAACATCCCTCAGATCTCCATCTCGGGCTCCGCCCTCCCATCATCACCTCCTCCTGGCCCTACCCCCTCCATCCCCGGTCCCAGTTCATCTTCTTCAACCTCCAGAATGATGAGCCCCGCCTCCCCCCTCAGACCACAGGACAGGTGGCAGGTAAGGTGACCTCTAGATGTGGACTATAGGTGTGGACTATAGGTGTGGACTATAGGTGTGAATTATAGGTGTGAACTATAGATGTGAACTATAGGTGTGGACTATAGATGTGGACTATAGGTGTGGACTATAGATGTGGACTATAGGTGTGGACTATAGGTGTGAATTATAGGTGTGAACTATAGATGTGAACTATAGGTGTGGACTATAGATGTGGACTATAGGTGTGGACTATAGGTGTGAATTATAGGTGTGAACTATAGATGTGAACTATAGGTGTGGACTATAGATGTGGACTATAGGTGTGGACTATAGATGTGGACTATAGGTGTGGACTATAGGTGTGAATTATAGGTGTGAACTATAGATGTGAACTATAGGTGTGGACTATAGGTGTGGACTATAGGTGTGGACTATAGGTGTGGACTATAGGTGTGGACTATAGGTTTGAACTATAGGTGTGGACTATAGGTGTGGACTATAGGTGTGGACTATAGGTGTGGACTATAGGTGTGGACTATAGGTTTGAACTATAGATGTGAACTATAGATTTGAACTATAGGTGTGGACTATAGGTGTGGACTATAGGTGTGGACTATAGGTGTGGACTATAGGTGTGAACTATAGATGTGAACTATAGGTGTGGACTATAGGTGTGAACTATAGATGTGAACTATAGGTGTGGACTATAGGTGTGAACTATAGGTGTGAACTATAGGTGTGGACTATAGGTGTGAAATATAGATTTGAACTATAGGTGTGAACTATAGATTTGAACTATAGATTTGAACTATAGATGTGAACTATAGGTGTGAAATATAGATTTGAACTATAGATTTGAACTATAGATTTGAACTATAGATGTGAACTATAGGTGTGGACTATAGATGTGAACTATAGGTGTGAACTATAGATTTGAACTATAGATGTGAACTATACGTGTGAAATATAGATTTGAACTATAGATGTGAACTATAGGTGTGAAATATAGATTTGAACTATAGATTTGAACTATAGATTTGAACTATAACTGTGAACTATAGGTGTGAACTATAGATTTGAACTATAGGTGTGAACTATAGGTGTGAACTATAGATTTGAACTATAGATTTGAACTATAACTGTGAACTATAGATTTGAACTATAGATTTGAACTATAGGTGTGAACTATAGATTTGAACTATAGATTTGAACTATAGGTGTGAACTATAGATTTGAACTATAGATTTGAACTATAGGTGTGAACTATAGATTTGAACTATAGATTTGAACTATAGGTGTGAATTATAGGTGTGAACTATAGATTTGAACTATAGGTGTGAACTATAGATTTGAACTATAGATTTGAACTATAGGTGTGAACTATAGATTTGAACTATAGATTTGAACAATAGATGTGAACTATAGGTGTGAACTATAGGTGTGAACTATAGGTGTGAAATATAGATTTGAACTATAGATTTGAACTATAGGTGTGAACTATAGGTGTGAACTATAGGTGTGAACTATAGATTTGAACTATAGATTTGAACTATAGGTGTGAACTATAGGTGTGAACTATAGGTGTGAACTATAGATTTGAACTATAGGTGTGAACTATAGGTGTGAACTATAGGTGTGAACTATAGGTGTGAACTATAGATTTGAACTATAGATTTGAACTATAGGTGTGAACTATAGGTGTGAACTATAGGTGTGAACTATAGATTTGAACTATAGATGTGAACTATAGGTGTGAACTATAGGTGTGAACTATAGATTTGAACTATAGGTGTGAACTATAGGTGTGAAATATAGATTTGAACTATAGATTTGAACTATAGGTGTGAACTATAGATTTGAACTATAGATTTGAACTATAGATGTGAACTATAGGTGTGAACTATAGATGTGAACTATAGGTGTGAACTATAGATTTGAACTATAGGTGTGAACTATAGATTTGAACTATAGGTGCGAACTATAGGTGTGAACTATAAATGTGAACTATAGATTTGAACTATAGATTTGAACTATAGATGTGAACTATAGGTGTGAACTATAGGTGTGAACTATAGGTGTGAACTATAGAAGTGAACTATAGATTTGAACTATAGGTGTGAACTATAGATTTGAACTATAGGTGTGAACTATAGGTGTGAACTATAGATTTGAACTATAGATTTCACTATAGATTTGAACTATAGGTGTGAACTATAGATTTGAACTATAGATTTGAACTATAGGTGTGAACTATAGGTGTGAACTATGGATGTGAACTATAGATTTGAACTATAGGTGTGAACTATAGATTTGAACTATAGGTTTGAACTATAGGTGTGAACTATAGGTGTGAACTATAGGTGTGAACTATAGGTGTGAACTATAGGTGTGAACTATAGATTTGAACTATAGATTTGAACTATAGGTGTGAACTATAGATGTGAACTATAGTTGTGAACTATAGGTGTGGACTATAGATGTGAACTATAAATGTGAACTATAGGTGTGAACTATAGATGTGAACTATAAATGTGGACTATAGGTGTGAACTATAGATGTGAACTATAGATGTGAACTATAGTTGTGAACTATAGGTGTGGACTATAGGTGTGGACTATAGGTGTGGACTATAGATGTGAACTATAGATGTGAACTATAGATGTGAACTATAGGTGTGAACTATAGATGTGAACTATAGTTGTGAACTATAGGTGTGGACTATAGGTGTGGACTATAGGTGTGAACTATAGATTTGACCTATAGGTGTGGACTATAGTTGTGAACTATAGATTTGAACTATAGGTGTTAACTATAGATTTGAACTATAGGTGTGGACTATAAGTTTGAACTATAGGTGTGAACTATAGGTTTGAACTACGTCTACCTCTTCACTCCTTGTCCAGGTTCACACGGACCAGGACAGTGGGAAGGAGTTTTATTTCCACCCTGTAACCAGAGAGACTACTTGGTCCGACCCCCACGGCCCTCCACCCCCGCCTTATGGAGACTTGGACCAGTCCAGGGACAGCGAGGGGGGTCAGCTGACCTCCCCCTCCCCTGTGCTCTCCCCAGACTCTTCTCAGGTACCAGTTTCTATGATCAAATTACCAGATTCAAACGTTAACAGATAAAGTGACACCGAACCGCTTCCTGTCAGGGTTCTGCTAGTTGGCAGCAGCTGGTGGACGAAGTCTCAGGGAGGTTTTACTACCACAACCCCACCTTGGGGGCCACGTCATGGGCTGGACCGGTGCGGCTTTCCTCCTCCTCCCCACCTGCAGAATCCACAGCGAGCAGGAGGAACGACGACGGCCCGGTACGATCCCGACATAAATATGGATTAGGTCTGGTTTTAAAATTACTAATATGAATCTGGATTAGGTCTGGTTTAAGATTACTGACATAAATCTGGATTAGGTCTGGTTTAAAATTACAAACATAAATATGGATAAGGTCTGGTTTAAGATTACTGATATACATCTGGATTAGGTCTGGTTTAAGATTACTGACATAAATATGGATTGAGTCTGGTTTAAGATTACTGATATACATCTGGACAAGGTCTTAACGTTCCGGTGGCCCGTGGCCGGGCCCGCCAACCGTGCGCTGGAGATCGTACCGTTCATCGTCCATCTATTTATAGTTAGGTACTAGTGTTGTATGTTTCTACGATTGACCTACGATTCTTGTGATTCTAACTATCCACTCCATTTCAAGATCGGACCACCACAGCAGCTACAGGCAACGTTTTTGTCAGACAACAACAACCAAACCAACGTTTTTAAAATCAAGCCGACTCACCGATGAAGCCTCGTTTTGAGCCACAGGTCATCACATTCCAATAAAAACGGTCTTGTTATGTCGTAGAAAGGTCAATACAATCCAATTCAGTAAAAGTTTTTGTCCAAAACACGTGATTACATCCATAAATATCCACAAACTGCCATTGCATCATTTCAAATCAGCCGGCAGATATGACAAAATATTTCAGAAAATTTGCTGTAAAAGCCGTTCTCTGGCGTGCGCCTTTACAACCAGGATATCAAACTGTTCGTTCAACTCTATCCTTTCGATTGACACCAAATGTAAGCCAATAGGAGCAAGATATCCTCTTCTAAACCCATATTAGCCAACCAGAGTCAGCGAAGAAGAAGAGGGCGGACCAACTTCTTTTGGCTACTGTGCCCGCACACAGAGTCGGATTTGTCAACAGCCAATGAAAAGACGAAAACAAGGAAGTGCCATGTTGGGATGCCAGATAAGTGAATAAACCCGCAATTTCACTGCGTAATGAGAACCTGTCGATTTTGGTTCATTTTTCACACAATTTGTTTTCAATTCGGGGGAAAAACACAATAAAGTGTTTATGCTTCAGTTCCTTTGTGTCATTAATAGTGAATGTGTATATGTTACCTCTGTTTCACCTTTCATTAGGGCCTAAAATGGAGTCTCCAAATGGCCTTTATTGGAAAAACGCCTAAACATACCCTTAGTAAAACATGTGTAAAATCTTCATTTTCTGTAAAATTACAATCTACTTTTTACTTGGACTAGGTAAGGCTTTATGCTATGCTCCCATTGTGTTTTCCAGACCATAAGTCCCAGCTATAATCATCTGCAGGCATCTATTTCACAAAAATATTTAGGCGAAAATAGAAAATCTTCTACTTATGTGTGTGCCAACTTATATTACTCAATGTCAGCAGCACTTAAAGTGATTCTGACTGTTGGGGGGAAAAACTTCAGAGTGTTACCTTTCAAAAGAGACCAAAACCATTTAGTCCAAATGGTTCTCCAAAAGCTTTCAATTCACTTTGGGTACGTCTGGATAGGCGTTTTTCGTGAATTTTACAGGAACGCTAAGAGGTTAAGATTATGTGAAGATAAATATGGACTAGGTATGGTTTAAGATTACTGACGTCTGACTGACTTAAATCACAGGATGTCACAAATCAAAACTATATTCATGAAGAACAGTTGCTTTTATTAAAATGAAACATTTTATTTCATTTTTTTGATTAACTGAAGCCTCCGCTGCCCGAAGAAGATTATCCTTCACAGGTACACAATGACGACGTCTTTACAACGGTAACACACACACACAAACACACACACATACACAAACACACGCTCACACGCACGCATGCACGCACGCACGCACACACACACGCACAGCTTAGACTGAAGCTCCAACAGGAAAATGCACCGTCAGACCAGGAAGATGTTTGACAGGAGAACAAATAGAGGATGAAAAACAGATTGAACAAATGATGCAAAGAAAACAGAGAGAAAGAGAGGACAAATTACCAGACAGAGAAAGAGAGAGAAGAGGAGGCAGAAGAGCTGGAATACACCGACACAGATGCACACAAACACACAAACACATGCACACACACACTAATATATACACACAGACACACTAACACACATACACACATGCACAGCAACACACACAAACTCACTAACTGCTCTTTAATCTCCAGTTGTTGTTCTTTCCCAGAATCCTCTGCAGCCAGTGTGTTTGATTCCCAGAGCTCAGCTGGACCTGAGATATGAAAGTGGCTCTCAGTTCAGGCTGCAAGAGGTCATAAATCAGCACATCATGCAGTTTGTTCATCTTGTGTCAGATTTTACATTCATAAATTAATTAATTCTTTGGTTGTTCTAGGTTGCACCTTTGCCTCAAAACCTGATGGGAAATGGAGTTTCTGGGGAGGGAACGGCTGTGCAGGTCAAGAACTGGAGACACAGCATTGCTGAAGAGGTGAAGCAAACCAGCAGCTTATAACTAGTACAAATGATAATAACTTGTACATGTAATAACTTGTGGAAACAGATAATAACTTGTACAAGTAACAACTTGTACAGGTAACAACTTGTACAAACAGATAATAACTTGTACATGTAATAACTTGAACAGGTAACAACTTGTACAAACAGATAATAACTTGTACATGTAATAACTTGGACAGGTAACAACTTGTACAAACAGATACTAACTTGTACATGTAATAACTTGGACAGGTAACAACTTGTACAAACAGATAATAACTTGTACATGTAATAACTTGGACAGGTAACAACTTGTACAAACAGATAATAACGTGTACATGTAATAACTTGGACAGGTAACAACTTGTACAAACAGATAATAACGTGTACATGTAATAACTTGGACAGGTAACAACTTGTACAAACAGATAATAACTTGTACAGATAATAACTTGGACAGGTAACAACTTGTACAAACAGATAATAACTTGTACAGGTAACAACAGATAATAACTTGTACGTGTAACAACAGATAATAACTTGTACAGGTAACAACTTGTACAGGTAACAACTTGTACAAACAGATAATAACTTGTACAGGTAACAACTTGTAGAAACAGATAATAACTTGTACATGTAATAACTTGTAGAAACAGATAATAACTTGTACAGGTAACAACTTGTAGAAACAGATAATAACTTGTACAGGTAACAACTTGTACAAACAGATAATAACGTGTACAGGTAACAACTTGTACAGGTAATAACTTGTACAAAAAGTTAATAACTTGTACAGGTAACAACTTGTACAGGTAATAACTTGTACAAAAAGTTAATAACTTGTACAGGTAACAACTTGTACAGGTAATAACTTGTACAAAAAGTTAATAACTTGCACAGATAATAACTTGCACAGGTAATAACTTGTAAAGTAATAACTTGTACAAGTAATAACCTGTACAGATAATAACTTGTACAGGTAATTGTAACGCTTTCCACGTTATCCCGTGAGTCTCGGACAGAATAGAGGACGCTACACGGAGTAATGGGGTTCACAAAACCTTTTTATTTCCATAAGAGACACACACACACAGCTGTAACGCGAACTCTCGCCTCCTGCCGCTCTCCCTTCTCCGACGCTACTGCTCCTTTTGAGGGAAGACAGACACACACACACACACACAGATTAATCTCAGCTAGGGCTGATTAACCCTCACCCCAGCTGAGGGTGATTAGACCTGTCCCAGCACCATTCCCTGAACCACACCCCCGCTCCACACACTCTACAGCTGAGCCTAACCACACCCCGCTGCCACAGTAATAACTTTTACAAACAGATAATAACTTGTACATGTAACAACTTGTACAAACAGTTAATAACTTGTACAGGTAACAACTTGTACAAACAGATAATACCTTGTACATGTAACAACTTGTACAAACAGATAATAACTTGTACAGGTAACAACTTGTACAAACAGATAATAACTTGTACATGTAACAACTTGTACAAACAGATAATAACTTGTACAGATAATAACTTGTACAAACAGATAATAACTTGTACAGGTAACAACTTGTACAAACAGATAATAACTTGTACATGTAACAACTTGTACAAACAGATAATAACTTGTACATGTAATAACTTGTAGAAACAGATAATAACTTGTACATGTAATAACTTGTAGAAACAGATAATAACTTGTACAGGTAACAACTTGTACAAACAGATAATAACTTGTACAGGTAACAACTTGTACAAACAGATAATAACTTGTACAGATAATAACTTGCACAGGTAATAACTTGTACAAAAAGTTAATAACTTGCACAGGTAATAACTTGTAAAGTAATAACTTGTACAGGTAATAACCTTTACAGATAATAACTTTTACAGATAATAACTTGTACAGGTAACAACTCGTACAAACAGATAATAACCTTTACAGATAATAACTTTTACAGATAATAACTTGTACAGGTAACAACTCGTACAAACAGATAATAACTTGTACAGGTAACAACTTGTACAGGTAATAACCTTTACAGATAATAACTTTCACAGATAATAACTTGTACAAACAGATAATAACTTGTACAGGTAACAACTTGTACAGGTAATAACCTTTACAGATAATAACTTTTACAAACAGATAATAACTTGTACAAACAGGTTATAATTGTGTGAACTATGATTCTATGTCTAGACGGTTGCTCACAGTCACAGGAGGAATGTCTCTGAGTTCATTGAGGCGTCTAACAGAAGACCCTCCCCCGACAGTCCTCAGGTAGACACCCACTCACCTTTACATGGAGACCTGCTCCTCTGTTCTTCATTCATTCATTCATTCACCTTTACATGGAGACCTGCTCCTCTGTTCTTCATTCATTCATTCACCTTTACATGGAGACCTGCTCCTCTGTTCTTCATTCATTCATTCACCTTTACATGGAGACCTGCTCCTCTGTTCTTCATTCATTCATTCACCTTTACATGGAGACCTGCTCCTCTGTTCTTCATTCATTCATTCATTCACCTTTACATGGAGACCTGCTCCTCTGTTCTTCATTCATTCATTCACTCACCTTTACATGGAGACCTGCTCCTCTGTTCTTCTGCCCGTCCTTCATTCATTCATTCACCTTTACATGGAGACCTGCTCCTCTGTTCTTCATTCATTCACTCACCTTTACATGGAGACCTGCTCCTCTGTTCTTCATTCATTCATTCACCTTTACATGGAGACCTGCTCCTCTGTTCTTCATTCATTCATTCATTCACCTTTACATGGAGACCTGCTCCTCTGTTCTTCATTCATTCATTCACCTTTACATGGAGACCTGCTCCTCTGTTCTTCATTCATTCATTCATTCACCTTTACATGGAGACCTGCTCCTCTGTTCTTCTGCCCGTCCTTCATTCATTCACTCACCTTTACATGGAGACCTGCTCCTCTGTTCTTCTGCCCGTCATTCATTCATTCATTCACCTTTACATGGAGACCTGCTCCTCTGTTCTTCTGCCCGTCCTTCATTCATTCACTCACCTTTACATGGAGACCTGCTCCTCTGTTCTTCTGCCCGTCATTCATTCATTCACTCACCTTTACATGGAGACCTGCTCCTCTGTTCTTCATTCATTCATTCACCTTTACATGGAGACCTGCTCCTCTGTTCTTCATTCATTCATTCACCTTTACATGGAGACCTGCTCCTCTGTTCTTCATTCATTCATTCACCTTTACATGGAGACCTGCTCCTCTGTTCTTCTGCCCGTCATTCATTCATTCATTCACCTTTACATGGAGACCTGCTCCTCTGTTCTTCTGCCCGTCCTTCATTCATTCACTCACCTTTACATGGAGACCTGCTCCTCTGTTCTTCTGCCCGTCCTTCATTCATTCATTCACCTTTACATGGAGACCTGCTCCTCTGTTCTTCATTCATTCATTCACCTTTACATGGAGACCTGCTCCTCTGTTCTTCATTCATTCATTCATTCACCTTTACATGGAGACCTGTTCTTCTGCCCGTCCTTCATTCATTCATTCACCTTTACATGGAGACCTGCTCCTCTGTTCTTCATTCATTCATTCACCTTTACATGGAGACCTGCTCCTCTGTTCTTCATTCATTCATTCACCTTTACATGGAGACCTGCTCCTCTGTTCTTCATTCATTCATTTACCTTTACATGGAGACCTGCTCCTCTGTTCTTCATTCATTCATTCATTCACCTTTACATGGAGACCTGCTCCTCTGTTCTTCTGCCCGTCCTTCATTCATTCATTCACCTTTACATGGAGACCTGCTCCTCTGTTCTTCATTCATTCATTCACCTTTACATGGAGACCTGCTCCTCTGTTCTTCATTCATTCATTCACCTTTACATGGAGACCTGCTCCTCTGTTCTTCTGCCCGTCATTCATTTATTTATTAATTGATACATCAAGTCATTAATTCCATCATTCATTCATATATTTATCAAGTCATTAATTACTTTAGCTATTCCTTCATTCATCCATCAAGTCATTTATTCATTTACTCACTCACCATCACACATAGACCTACTCACCTGTTCTTCTGCCCGTCATTCAGTCATTCATCACGCAGCATTGCTGAAGAGGTGAAGCAAACCAGCAGCGTACAACTCGTACAAATGATAATAACAGATAACTTGTACAAACGGATAATAACTTTTACAGGTAATAACTTGTACAAACAGGTTATAATTGTGTGAACTATGATTCTATGTCTAGACGGTTGCTCACAGTCACAGGAGGAATGTCTCTGAGTTCATTGAGGCGTCTAACAGAAGACCCTCCCCCGACAGTCCTCAGGTAGACACCCACTCACCTTTACATGGAGACCTGCTCCTCTGTTCTTCATTCATTCATTCACTCACCTTTACATGGAGACCTGCTCCTCTGTTCTTCATTCATTCATTCACCTTTACATGGAGACCTGCTCCTCTGTTCTTCATTCATTCATTCACCTTTACATGGAGACCTGCTCCTCTGTTCTTCATTCATTCATTCACCTTTACATGGAGACCTGCTCCTCTGTTCTTCATTCATTCATTCATTCACCTTTACATGGAGACCTGCTCCTCTGTTCTTCATTCATTCATTCACTCACCTTTACATGGAGACCTGCTCCTCTGTTCTTCATTCATTCATTCACCTTTACATGGAGACCTGCTCCTCTGTTCTTCATTCATTCATTCACCTTTACATGGAGACCTGCTCCTCTGTTCTTCATTCATTCATTCACCTTTACATGGAGACCTGCTCCTCTGTTCTTCATTCATTCATTCACCTTTACATGGAGACCTGCTCCTCTGTTCTTCATTCATTCATTCATTCACCTTTACATGGAGACCTGCTCCTCTGTTCTTCATTCATTCACTCACCTTTACATGGAGACCTGCTCCTCTGTTCTTCATTCATTCATTCACCTTTACATGGAGACCTGCTCCTCTGTTCTTCATTCATTCATTCACTCACCTTTACATGGAGACCTGCTCCTCTGTTCTTCTGCTCGTCATTCATTCACTCACCTTTACATGGAGACCTGCTCCTCTGTTCTTCATTCATTCATTCACCTTTACATGGAGACCTGCTCCTCTGTTCTTCTGCTCGTCATTCATTCACTCACCTTTACATGGAGACCTGCTCCTCTGTTCTTCATTCATTCATTCACCATTACATGGAGACCTGCTCCTCTGTTCTTCTGCTCGTCATTCATTCATTCACCTTTACATGAGCCTTTTCCCCTGTTCCTCTGCTCGTCATTCATTCATTTATTCATTCATTCAATTCAATTTATTTGGTATTGCCCAAAATCACAAATCACAAACTCAGAGGGGTTTACAATCTGCCCCCTGCCGTGGACCTGCTGATGCCCCCCCTCTGGATCGTGGTCCATGCCTACTACTAATTATTAATCATTTCTGTCATATTCATTGAATTTGTTGTAACGCTATTCATTCATTTTGGGGTCAGCTGTAGCTCATGGTGGTCGTCCCGTAGCCACAAGGTACCTGGTTGGATCCCCGCTCTACCCATAGTTGCATGTTGAAATGTCGTTGAGCAAGACACTGAACCCCCAATTGTACCCCGGGCACTTCACTGCAGCCCACTGCTCCTTAATAACTAAGGATGGTCAATGCAGAGAAGAATTTACCCACGGGGATCAATACAAGTGTAAATGTTTCTGTTGCTCTCCTGAAAGTTTATTCCCTTTTTTCCCTGTGAAAGGGATTTTTATTTTTTTGGGGGAGTTTTTCCTGATCCGATATTAGGATGTAAACAAGATTTTACAGGGAGCCAGTGCAGAGCAGCTAATACAGGAGTCATGTGATCTCTTTTCTTAGTTTTTGTGAGTACACGAGCTGCAGCATTCTGGATCAACTGGAGGGATTTAAGAGACTTATTAGAGCAGCCTGATAATAAGGAGTTGCAGTAATCTAGTCTGGAAGTAACAAACGCGTGAACCAGCTTTTCTGCATCTTTTTGAGACAAGATGTGCCTGATTTTTGAAATGTTACATAGATGAAAAAATGCAATCCTTGAGATTTGCTTAACGTGGAGTTAAAGGACAAGTCTGGGTCAAAGATAACTAGAGATTCTTTACAGTGGTGTTGGATGCCAGGGCAATGCCGTCTACAGAAACCACATCACCAGATAATTGATCTCTGAGGTGTTCAGGGCCAGTAAAATAACTTCAGTTTTGTCTGAGTTTAACATCAGGAAGTTGCAGGTCATCCATGTTTTTATGTCTTTAAGACATTCTTGAATTTTAGCGAGCTGGTTGGTCTCCTCTGGTTTGATCGATAGATATAATTGAATATCATCTGTACAGAGATGAGTCCTTTATCAGCACTAAGGTCTAACCAGACCAGTACAGAGATGGGTCCTTTATCAGCACTAAGGTCTAACAAGACCAGTACGGAGATGAGTCCTTTATCAGCACTAAGGTCTAACAAGACCAGTACAGAGATGAGTCCTACTTTCTCAAGGATCTTAGAGAGGAAGGGAAGGTTAGAGATCGGTCTGTAGTCAGCCAACACCTCTGGATTAAGAGTGGTCTTCTTCAGGAGAGGTTTAATTACAGCTACTTTGAAGGAATGTGGTACATGGCCTGTTAGCAAAGACACATTAACAATATCCAGCAGAGAGGTGCCAATTAAAGGCGAAAAAACATTGATTTATCAAGTCATTCCTTCATTTGAATACTCACTCACCATCTCATGGAGACCTACTCACCTGTTCTTCTTCCCATCATTCAGTCATTCATCAAATCATTTATTCATCAATTCGTTCACAAATTCATTCATTCATCAACTTATTTATGAATTAATTAATTAAATCATCAGTGTATTCATCCATTTACTTATCCATGTATTTATTCCTCCATTAGTTCATGCATCAATTCATTAATTCATCCATCAATTCATTCATTCATGCATTTATTCATCATTCCGTAAATGTTAAATGGACTGTACTTATTAGATCTTTTCTAGTCTTCTAGCGCTTTAACACTACATGTCGTCATTCACCTATTCACACCGATTCATACAATGATGGGAGGAGCTACCATGATGGGAGGAGCATTCACCTCATAACTTTTGAGTTTATACTCCCGGAGTATACACCGTTAGTCAAAAGTTTCTACACCAGATGTCTAACTGACAGTGCTGTAGCTACATTTAAAGAAGAGATTCCTTCTGCATTTGATTCAATACCACGTCTCAATGTGACGGAGGACTCCTGTGCTAACTTTAGTCCGTCCCAGATTGATCATATTGTCGATAGTGCTACAGGCTCACTGAGAATGACACTAGACTTGATAGCCCCACTGAAGAAAAAGACAGTGAGACAAAGGAGGTTTGCTCCCTGGTAGAAACCTCAGACCCGCGACCTAAAGCAAACTTCACGAAAGCTTTAAAGCATATGGCGTTCCACCAATCTGGAAGAATCACGCTTAGTTTGGAGAGATAGTCCTAAAACATATATAAAGGCTCTCCGTAATGCCAGAGCAGCCTATTACTCATCAGTAATAGAGAAAAATAAGAACAACCCCAGGGTTCTCTTTAGCACTGTAGCCAGGCTGACAGAGTCACAGCTCTGTGGAGCCGTGTATTCCTATAGACCTCAGTAGTAATGACTTCATGAACTTCTTCAATGAAAAGATTTTAACTATTAGAGGCAAGATTGATGATCTCTTGCCCTTAACTACTGCCGATCTGTCATCAAGAGGAGTGGCCTTGGAAACGGCTGTATGCCCTGGTGTATATTTGGATAGCTTTTCTCCCATTAACCTAGACCAATTGTCCTCAACGGTTTCTACTTCTAAACCGTCTACCTGTCTCTTAGACCCCATCCCAACGAGGCTGCTTAAAGACGTGTTGCCTTTAATTGGCACCTCTCTGTTGGATATTGTTAATGTGTCTTTGCTAACAGGCCATGTACCACATTCCTTCAAAGTAGCTGTAATTAAACCTCTCCTGAAGAAGACCACTCTTAATCCAGAGGTGTTGGCTAACTACAGACCGATCTCTAACCTTCCCTTCCTCTCTAAGATCCTTGAGAAAGTAGTCGCAAATCAGTTGTGTGACTTTCTACATCAGAATAGTTTATTTGAGGAGTTTCAGTCAGGATTTAGAAAACACCACAGCACAGAGACAGCACTGGTAAAAATTACAAATGACCTCCTAATGCATCAGATAAAGGACTCATCTCTGTACTGGTATTGTTAGACCTTAGTGCTGATAAAGGACTCATCTCTGTACTGGTCTTGTTAGATCTTAGTGCTGATAAAGGACTCATCTATGTACTGGTCCTGTTAGACCTTAGTGCTGATAAAGGACTCATCTCTGTACTGGTCTGGTTAGACCTTAGTGCTGATAAAGGACTCATCTCTGTACTGGTATTATTAGACCTTAGTGCTGATAAAGGACTCATCTCCGTACTGGTATTATTAGACCTTAGTGCTGATAAAGGACTCATCTCTGTACTGGTCTTGTTAGACCTTAGTGCTGATAAAGGACTCATCTCTGTACTGGTCTTGTTAGACCTTAGTGCTGATAAAGGACTCATCTCTGTACTGGTCTTGTTAGACCTTAGTGTTGATAAAGGACTCATCTCTGTACTGGTATTATTAGACCTTAGTGCTGCGTTCGACACCATTGATCATGACATCCTATTACAGAGACTGGATCAGTCGATTGGCATTTCAGGTACCGCACTAAGTTGGTTTAAATCCTATTTATCAGATCGATCTCAATTTGTATTTGTAAACAATGAAGCCTCAATGACCACCAACGTTAATCATGGAGTTCCACAAGGTTCTGTGCTTGGACCAATTTTATTTACCTTATATATGCTTCCTTTGGGCAACATTATCAGGAAACACTGCATAAACTTTCACTGAAGTTATTTTACTGGCCCTGAACACCTCAGAGATCAATTATCTGGTGATTTGGTTTCTGTAGATGGCATTTCCCTCGCATCCAACACCACTGTAAAGAATCTCTAGTTATCTTTGACCGAGACTTGTCCTTTAACTCCACGTTAAGCAAATCTCAAGGACTGCATTTTTTCATCTACGTAACATTTCAAAAATCAGGCACATCTTGTCTCAAAAAGATGCAGAAAAGCTGGTTCACGTGTTTGTTACTTCCAGACTAGATTACTGCAACTCCTTATTATCAGGCTGCTCTAATAAGTCTCTTAAATCCCTCCAGTTGATCCAGAATGCTGCAGCTCGTGTACTCACAAAAACTAAGACAAGAGATCACATGACTCCTGTATTAGCTGCTCTGCACTGGCTCCCTGTAAAATCAAGAATCACATTTAAAATTCTTCTCCTCACCTACAAAGCCTTGATTTGTGATGCACCATCATATCTTAAGGAGCTTGTAGTACCATGTTGCCCCACTAGAGGGCTGCGCTCACTAAATTTGGGGCTACTCGTGGTTCCTAGAGTCCTAAAAAGTAGGATGGGAGCCAGAGCCTTCAGTTATCAAGCTCCTCTTTTATGGAACCAGCTTCCACTTTCAGTCCAGGAGGCAGACACAGTCACCTCATTCAAGAATAGACTTAAGACTTTCCTCTTTAATAGTGCTTATAGTTAGGGCTGAATCAGGTTTGACCTGGTCGAGCCCCTTGATATGCTACTATAGGCTTATAGGCTGCTGGGGGATGTTTTAGGATACACTGAGCACCTATCTCCTCTTCTCTCTCTCCTTATGGATGAATTTACATCTCTCCATTGCACCTTATTAACTCTGCTTCCTCCCCGGAGTCGTTGTGACTTCACGTCTCATAGGGTCCATTGGACCTGGAGGTGTCTGATGCTGGTGAGCCGGCCTCCCATTGGCCCTGCTGATGCCTGCCCCCCCCCCTCTCTACCTCCTTCTGTTTCATGGATTGGAGTTCCATTCATACATTGTCATATTCATGTAATGTGTTTATGTAACTCTGTAACTCTGTTCATTCTGTACACATGACATCTATTCTTCTGTCCATCCGGGGAGAGGGATCCTCCTCTGTTGCTCTCCTGAAGGTTTCTTCCCTTTTTTCCCTGTCAAAGGTTATTTTTGGGGAGTTTTTCCTGATCCGATGTGAGGTCAAAGGTCAGGGATGTCGTATGTGTACAGATTGTAAAGCCCTCTGAGGGGAGGTTGTGATTTGTGATATTGGGCTGTACAAAATAAACTGAATTGAATTGAATTTAATTCACATACACTGATGGGTTGCTTATGGAGCATTTTGGGGTCAATGTCCCAAGGACACATTCAGCCATTCAATGGATCATTGCATCATTCATGTCCTCATGTTGTCCTCCGTCAGCTTTCTGATCTGCACAAACTGAAGAGGAACCTGTCTGACCGGAGCTCAGTTTCTGATCAGCATCACGTAGGTCCTGCGTTCTGATTGGCTGCTGAAGTGTCTATTGGGTGGTCAAGTCAGATCAGCTGGGAACCATAGGAACGAGTGTTTGACTAACTTTTGTTGGGACTAACATCTCATTTCATGTGTAAGGTCTCATTTCATGTCTAACGTCTCATTTCATGTCAAACGTCTCATTTCATGTCTAACGTCTCATTTCATGTCTAACATCTCATTTCAGGTCTAACGTCTCATATCATGTCTAACGTCTCATTTCATGTCTCATGTCTCATTTCATGTCTAACATCTCATTTCAGGTCTAACGTCTCATATCATGTCAAACGTCTCATTTCATGTCTCATGTCTCATTTCATGTCTAACATCTCATTTCAGGTCTAACGTCTCATATCATGTCTAACGTCTCATTTCATGTATAACGTCTTATTTCATGTCTTTTCATGTCTAATATCTAATTTCATGTCTAACGTCTCATTTCATTTCTAATGTCTCATTTCATGTCTAACGTCTCATTTCATGTCTTTTCATGTCTAAAGTTTCATTTCATGTCTAACATCTCATTTCATGTCTAAATGTCTTAACGTCTCATTTCATGTTTTAGCGTCTCATTTCATGTCTCATTTCATGTCTAACGTCTCATTTCATATCTTAACGTCTCATTTCATGTTTTAGCGTCTCATTTCATGTCTCATTTCATGTCTAACCTCTCATTTCATGTCTCATTTCATATCTTAACGTCTCATTTCATGTTTTAAGGTCTCATTTCATGTCTCATTTCATGTCTAACCTCTCATTTCATGTCTCATTTCATGTCTTAACGTCTCATTTCATGTTTTAAGGTCTCATTTCATGTCTCATTTCATGTCTCATTTCATGTCTAATGTCTCATTTCATGTTTTAACGTCTCATTTCATGTCTCATTTCATGTCTAACGTCTCATTTCATGTTTTAACGTCTCATTTCATGTCTCATTTCATGTCTAACGTCTCATTTCATGTCTCATTTCATGTCTTAACGTCTCATTTCATGTTTTAAGGTCTCATTTCATGTCTCATTTCATGTCTAACCTCTCATTTCATGTCTAATGTCTCATTTCATGTTTTAAGGTCTCATTTCATGTCTCATTTCATGTCTAATGTCTAATTTCATGTCTAACATCTCATTTCATATCTAATATCTAATTTCATGTCTAACATCTCATTTCATGTCTATTTCATGTCTAACGTCTCATTTAACGTCTCATTTAATGTCTAACGTCTCATTACATGTCTTAACGTCTCATTTCACGTCTCATTTCATGTCTCATTTCATGTCAAATGTCCCATTTCATCTCTTTTCATATCTTATGTCTCATTTCATATTTAATGTCTCATTTCATGTCTTTTCATGTCTAATGTCTCATTTCATGTCATTTCATATCTAATGTCTCTTTTCATGTCTAATGTCTCATTTCATGTCTTTTCATGTCTAATGTCTCATTTCATGTCTTTTCGTATCTTATGTCTCATTTCATGTCTTAACGTCTCATTTCATGTTTTAAGGTCTCATTTCATGTCTCATTTCATGTCTAACCTCTCATTTCATGTCTAACCTCTCATTTCATGTCTCATTTCATGTCAAATGTCTCATTTCATGTCTTTTCGTATCTTATGTCTCATTTCATGTCTTAACGTCTCATTTCATGTTTTAAGGTCTCATTTCATGTCTCATTTCATGTCTAACCTCTCATTTCATGTCTAACCTCTCATTTCATGTCTCATTTCATGTCTAATGTCTCATTTCATGTCTAACCTCTCATTTCATGTCTCATTTCATGTCTAATGTCTCATTTCATGTCTAACGTCTCATTTCATGTCTCATTTCATGTCTAACGTCTCATTTCATGTCTTTACGTCTCATTTCATGTTTTAAGGTCTCATTTCATGTCTCATTTCATGTCTAACCTCTCATTTCATGTCTCATTTCATGTCTAATGTCTCATTTCATGTTTTAAGGTCTCATTTCATGTCTCATTTCATGTCTAACCTCTCATTTCATGTCTCATTTCATGTCTAATGTCTCATTTCATGTCTAATGTCTCATTTCATGTCTTACCGTCTCATTTAATGTTTTAAGGTCTCATTCTATGTCTCATTTCATGTCTAAGGTCTCATTACATGTCTTAACGTCTCATTTCATGTCTTTACGTCTCATTTCACGTCTCATTTCATGTCTCATTTCATGTCAAATGTCTCATTTCATCTCTTTTCATATCTTATGTCTCATTTCATGTCTTAACATCTCATTTCATGTCTATTTCATGTCTAACGTCTCATTTCATGTTTAATGTCTCTTTTCATATTCTATGTCTCATTTCATGTCTAACGTCTCATTTCATGTCTTAACATCTGATTTCATGTCTATTGCATGTCTAACGTCTCATTTCATGTTTAACGTCTCTTTTCATATTCTATGTCTCATTTCATGTCTAACGTCTCATTTCATGTCTCATTTCTTGTCTAATGTCTCATTTCATGTCTAACGTCCCATTTAATTGCTAACGTCTCATTTCCTTCTGGGCAGATGTTTCCTCAGTATTAATGTTTTTCATCACAAGGTATAAAACATTTTAAAGATTCTTCCTGTCACACACTGAGACATGAGGCAATGCATTGCCTCATAGCCTATAAGGCTATGAGACAATGAGACACAGAGAGACAATGAGACATGGAGACACGGAGAGACAATGAGACACAGAGAGACAATGGGACACAGTGAGACAATGAGACAGAGACACATAGAGAATGAGAGACAATGAGACACGGAGAGAATGAGACACGGAGGGACAATGAGACATGGAGAGACAACGGGACACGGAGAGAATGAGAGACAATGAGACACGGAGAGAATGAGACACGGAGGGACAATGAGAGATGGAGAGACAACGGGACACGGAGAGAATGAGAGACAATGAGACACGGAGAGAATGAGACACGGAGGGACAATGAGACATGGAGAGACAACGGGACACGGAGAGAATGTGAGAGAATGAGACACGGAGAGACAATGAGACACACACACACATGGAGAATGAGAGACAATGAGACACGGAGAGACAACGGGACACGGAGAGAATGTGAGACAATTAGACACGGAGAGACAATGAGACACGGAGAGACAATTGGACACACACACACATTGAGAATGAGAGACAATGAGACACGGAGAGACAACGGGACACGGAGAGAATGTGAGACAATGAGACACGGAGAGACAATGAGACACGGAGAGACAATGAGACACACACACACATGGAGAATGAGAGACAATGAAACACGGAGAGACAACGGGACACGGAGAGAATGTGAGACAATGAGACACGGAGAGACAATGAGACACGGAGAGACAATTGGACACACACACACATTGAGAATGAGAGACAATGGGACACAGAGAGACAACGGGACACGGAGAGAATGTGAGAGAATGAGACAGAGGGACAATGAGACACAGAGAGACAATGGGACACGGAGAGAATGTGAGACAATGAGACAGAGGGACAATGAGACACGGAGAGACAACGGGACACGGAGAGAATGTGAGACAATGAGACACGGAGAGACAATTGGACACACACACACATGGAGAATGAGAGACAATGAGACACGGAGAGACAATGGGACACAGAGACAATGAGACACAGACAATGAAACACAGAGAGACAATGAGACAATGATATACAGAGTGAAGGAGATACAGCAAAACAATGAGATACAGAGAGAATGAGACAATGAT
>NC_046973.1:295965-325965 GCF_009769545.1 Cyclopterus lumpus | reverse complement strand
ATCTCTTAAGCGAGCGGAAGAGGTTTCGTCTGAAGAAGCACATCACATTACTGAGGAAAGTCACGGTAGGAAGGAAGGGGGCGAGAAAGGTTAAAAAACGCAAAGTAAACAGTTTATGATCATGTGTCACACTGGTGTTTCCTTCTGTTTCTTTGTATTGTCTTGTTTCCTTTCTATCCTCTCACCTTCCTATGCAGAGCTTTAATTTAGGGTCTCTAAACATAAATGGGGGGAGGGATGGGAAAAAAAGGGCGTTAGTAATGGAAGTTGTTAATCAAAAAAGGTTAGACGTCCTCTTCTTGCAGGAAACTCACACCACTCCAGCAGATGAAGTGGACTGGGGATTATGGTGGGAGGGCTCCTGCACCCTGAGCCACGGCACCAATCCCAGTGCCGGGGTAGCTGTGCTGTTCAGAACAGCGGCTAATGCCGCAGTTCTGTCCGTCACAGAGGTGGTGAAGGGTCGCTTGCTGATGGTGAGGGCAGAGATAGAGGGCTCGGTCTACTGCTTTGCTAACATATATGCACCTAATCAGGGGCCAGAGAGAGCCCGCTTATTTACGATGCTGCAAAGCGAGCTGCAGAGCTGCCAGCAGGAGCAGCTGATCATCGGAGGGGATTTTAACTGCACTTTAGACTTCGCTATAGATAGGAACAGTGGGGAGCCACACCCACAGTCAGCTCAGAGTCTCCATCATGTCATCACACAGTTGGATCTGTTGGATACATGGAGAGTAAAACACCCACAAAATAGGCAGTACACTTGGGTTAGGGTCACCAACAACAGGATAAGCGCAGCCAGGCTGGACCGAATCTACATCTCACATAGTCTCAGTTCTAGGATCAAAAACAGCACCATCAGTCCAGTTGGGTTCACCGATCACCACCTCGTCAGTCTAGTTCTGATGACCTCACCAGGTGAAAGGGTTCATTCTTACTGGCATTTTAATGATAAACTGCTGCAGGATAACACTTTTTGTCAGAGTTTTAGGGTTCTGTGGCAGCAGTGGAGAACTGAAAAAGTTTGTTTCAATTCTCTGAAGCAATGGTGGGATGTCGGGAAAGCACAAATCCGTGTGTTCTGCCAGCAGTACACCGCAAACGCCACCACTAGAATTAAGTCTGCTGTCAAAGACCTGGAAGCCAACATAAAGAGCATCGAGGAAGGCTTCCAGAGAGACCCGGATCCCGGTGCAGGTCGACTGCTGAAGGAGAGGAGGTCGGAGTTGAGCTTCTTCCTGCATGAGAGGGTGAAGGGAGCCCTAGTTAGGTCCCGTTTTCTCCAACTGAAGGACATGGATGCCCCAACTTCGTTTTTTTTCAATCTGGAGAAATCTACGGCGCAAAGGAAGCGAATGGCCTGCCTGAAGCTCCCAGGAGGCAGAGTAACCACTGACCAAGGAGAGATGAGAACCCATGCTGTGGATTTCTACGCTTCTCTGTTTGGGGAAGAGCAATGCTGTGAGGAGAGCCGTAAGGAGCTCCTGGAGGGTCTTCCACAGCTCAGTCCTTCAGAGAGGACGGCGCTGGATGGAGAGCTGACCCTGGAGGAGCTGACGGCTGCAGTGAAGCAGATGTCTTCAGGAAAGACTCCGGGAATTGACGGCCTCTCCACAGACTTCTTTAAACAATTCTGGGACAGCGTTGGTTCTGACTTACATTGTGTGTTGGTGGAATGTTTTCAAACAGGATCACTACCTGGTTCCTGCTAGCGGGCGGTCCTCTCCTTGCTGCCCAAGAAGGGTGACTTGGCTCTTCTTAAGAACTGGAGACCAGTGGCCCTGCTTTGTACAGACTATAAGGTGCTTTCCAGAGCCTTGTCCAACAGACTAAGAGACTACCTGCAAGTAGTTGTAGACAGTGACCAAACATACTGTATCCCAGAGAGAACAGTCATGGACAATATTTTTCTAATGCGTGATGTGCTTGATGTGTGTAAATCCCATGATGTAGATGTTGGCATTGTTTCACTGGATCAAGAGAAGGCTTTTGACAGGGTTAACCACACTTACCTGTTCTCTGCACTTAGGGCTTTTGGGCTTGGTGAGGGGTTTGTGGCTTGGGTGGGTTTGTTGTTTAAGGGTGCTGAATGTATGGTGAAGATGGGAGCTGGGCTGAGTCGACCGATCCCTGTACGGCGGGGGATAAGGCAGGGTTGTCCTATCTCAGGGCAGCTGTACAGCCTTGCTTTTGAGCCACTGTTGTGCAGGTTGAGAAGTCTTCTTCTTCTTCAACAAATTACATTAAACACGTAAAGATTTGAATGTGTGCAAACTCGTCAGTCCATTTGACCAATCACAGAACTGATCCCTCATGATGATGATGACTTCCTGTCTCCTTCAGGGTAAAACGTCACAGATTGTTCCAGAATACACGGTGGAGCTGAGAGGAGCCTCCGTGGGCCGAGCCGCCAAGGACAAGTCGTCCAAGAAGAACGTCCTGGAGGTGCGCAAGGGTTGACCCCGGTTTAGTGTTTCAGGAAATGAATTTAAATATCTGGGAAAGTATTGTGTCTAAGTGAAGTCTGACATCATCACGTCATGTGACTTGTGTCCAGCTCCCTGTGGTTACTGTAGTGTAATGCCAGTGGAGGCCCACCTCCCTCCCCCCCATCACTACTCCCTATGTATGTCTGAGTGACTTGTCAGTGCTCCCTTGTACAGACTCCTTAAGACTCTGTGTAACTGAGCCTCTTCTTGCAAGAATAAATGATGTCAAAGGCAAGTTCTGGGTTTGTTTAGAAGACTCAACATCGGGTTAGTTATTTGTTAGTTTGTTTGTGTTGCAGCTGAAGACCCGTCAGGGCTGCGAGTACCTGATGCAGTACGACACTGAGAGCATCATCAACGACTGGCTGAAAGTGATGCAGGACACGATGAGACAGCTGGTAACCAACACTGTGACATCACCGTGACATCACTGACTTCACTGATCTGGAATCAGCTGCTGACAAAAGTTGTTTCATGTTTCAGGAACAGGACCATGTGTCAGAGGACGAGGACGAAGCTGCTTCTGACAAAGAGGACAAAGACAGGAAGAGATCAAGTGAGTCAATCTAAATACTACTTGAGACATACATATACTACTACATATGCATATAGTACTAAATATGCATATAATACTACATATGCATTTGTAGTATTGTGTGCATATTAAGTCGTATATGCATAAGTAGTATTATATGCATATAATACTACTTATACACATTGTTAAAGTGTGTAGTGTGGAGGACCAAAACACACGCTCACGGAGGAGTTTAAAAATCCTAGTAAGGACTTTATTTTCCTAGTATGCCAGGGGAAAACAACAAAGATTAAAAGAAACAGAACAAGGACCAGAACTGTCTAGCGAAACAAGGACACTCCTTTCCTTCGCCAACAATCGTCAACTCCACCGAGCTCTCTTCTTGGGCACGGTCGGGATCGTAACAAGCTAGGTGTTCCAACTCACGAGAAGGAACTAGACTGGTGACCGGCACAAACTGACAACACACCAGGGAACGCAGTGGTCCTTAATCCAGCTGGCGGTGCTCACTGGAACGAGCCCATGCTGAGCCAAAGGAGGGGGGCGTGGTAGTGTAGGCTGTTAAAAACAAAACATCAGGGCCCCATTTCTCTACCTGGCTAACGTGGTTAGCGGGATAATTTTGCGGATGAGATTACACAAGCCAGGGTTTTCAGTTCCTCGAAGTTTGGAAAAATCACCATTCATCAAAAAATGGAAAAATCACCAAACCACCAGCGCAGGCTCATTCAGTCTATCTGGATAATCTGGCCACGCCCCCTGAAGAAAATGGCAGCTCCCTTCCTCATTGATGAAGTGATATTAGTTATATTAATGTTTCATAGGGGGAGAGTTCTGATGACATGATGACGACTTCCTGTACGAGCGCCTTCCATTCTGCCCTCAAGGAATCAATTATTACAGACCTTCTGGAGCCTACATTGAACACCACATTGACTGTCTCACAGACTGTATGCAGAGCCTTGTGGTACATTGTTGTACAGTGTGGTACATTGTTGTACATTGTTGTACAGTGTGGTACATTGTTGTACATTGTTGTACATTGTTGTACAGTGTGGTACATTGTTGTACATTGTTGTACATTGTGGTACATTGTTGTACATTGTTGTACAGTGTGGTACATTGTTGTACAGTGTGGTACATTGTTGTACATTGTGGTACATTGTTGTACATTGTTGTACATTGTGGTACATTGTTGTACATTGTTGTACAGTGTGGTACATTGTTGTACATTGTTGTACATTGTGGTACATTGTTGTACAGTGTGGTACATTGTTGTACATTGTGGTACATTGTTGTACAGTGTGGTACATTGTTGTACATTGTTGTACAGTGTGGTACATTGTTGTACATTGTTGTACATTGTGGTACATTGTTGTACAGTGTGGTACATTGTTGTACATTGTTGTACAGTGTGGTACATTGTTGTACAGTGTGGTACATTGTTGTACAGTGTGGTACAGTGTGGTACATTGTTGTACAGTGTGGTACATTGTTGTACAGTGTGGTACATTGTTGTACATTGTTGTACAGTGTGGTACAGTGTGGTACATTGTTGTACATTGTTGTACAGTGTGGTACATTGTTGTACAGTGTCGGCGAAGCAGAACATCAGGAAAGCCGCTGTATGTGGAGCTCGTAAAGTTTATGTAGCACTTAAGAAACTCATTGATGTGTTCATTACGTTTCCTGGCCATGTCCGTGTAAATGCAATAAAAGTTCTATATGGTCATCTCCACATACATGAATATACACATATATATTATATACTTGTTCTGAAAGAGTTGAGATAGATATGTTAGATCTCATTGGATGATGCATGTCATTACACCGACTGCCAGCAGGCACATTTAAAGAATGAGGCTCTTCAAATGAGCCGATACATTTTCCCAACACTGATGCTGCGTTGAGAGCAGATTCCATGAAAATCAATGCAGATGAATGAATAAAGAGGATTTCCATCCACTTATCTATACGTAGTCGGTGAAAGTCACCGAGCTGTGTGAGCCTACGGGTGATATGTATAAATATATATATGTTATTAATGTTATGAACCCAAACACGAGGGCATTAGATGTTCCGACGTTTGTGGGATGTCCATAACAAGTATAAAGCGGTAATAGTGGTTATTTTTTAATCCATGGTGAATGGCGGAAGTTATAAATGTTTCCATGGAGATAAGCCACGCCCCCTCTCAATCACGAGTGAAGTGAATGAATTGATTAGATTTTGCCATGATTATGGTCTGGAATTCCTCATATTTGTTCATGATCATCTCCTGCTCCTCAGCAGAGAAAAGGAGTCTCTTCCTTTGAGTTTATTTGCCTTTGTGTTGTTAGTAAATCATGTTTTCTGTGATGGACGCTTCTCCCTTCTGAAGTCAGACGGACACGCGCAACTATCCTGATTACTGAAGTCTGGTTCAACTATCCTGATTACTGAAGTCTGGTTCAACTATCCTGAGTACTGAAGTCTGGTTCAACTATCCTGATTACTGAAGTCTGGTTCAACTATCCTGATTACTGAAGTCTGGTTCAACTATCCTGATTACTGAAGTCTGGTTCAACTATCCTGATTACTGAAGTCTGGTTCAACTATCCTGATTACTGAAGTCTGGTTCAACTATCCTGATTACTGAAGTCTGGATCAACTATCCTGATTACTGAAGTCTGGTTCAACTATCCTGATTACTGAAGTCTGGTTCAACTATCCTGATTACTGACGTCTGGTTCAACTATCCTGATTACTGAAGTCTGGTTCAACTATCCTGATTACTGAAGTCTGGTTCAACTATCCTGATTACTGAAGTCTGGTTCAACTATCCTGATTACTGAAGTCTGGTTCAACTATCCTGATTACTGAAGTCTGGTTCAACTATCCTGAGTACTGAAGTCTGGTTCAACTATCCTGAGTACTGAAGTCTGGTTCAACTATCCTGAGTACTGAAGTCTGGTTCAACTATCCTGATTACTGAAGTCTGGTTCAACTATCCTGATTACTGAAGTCTGGTTCAACTATCCTGAGTACTGAAGTCTGGTTCAACTATCCTGTGAACTGACGTCTGGCTCAAATTAACGAGATGATTTGAGGGCGGATCAGCCTTTGAGAAACCTGGATAGCCTGATGTCAATCATCTTAATTTTAGCTGGCTAATACGACATTTGATCGACTTAGTTGAGCCACGTACGAGAAATAGGGCCCTGGACTTGGCCCACAATAACACATGAGGGGGAAAAACAGAGGAGCACACACTAGGAGCAGACAGGGATCCTAACAATTATACTACTACATATGCATATAATACTACATATACTATAATCTTCATCTTCCTCTTTTTCCTCCTCTTCTGTGTTTCAGCCTCCAGGAGTTCATCATCAGACACGGAGCAGAGACGTGTTCGGACTAAACTGCGTCGTTTCCTCCAGAGGAGGCCGACACTGGAGAGCGTGAAAGAGAGAGGCTACATACGAGGTAACGCTGCAGGCTGTACATTGTTAACGTAAACATTGTTTAGGTTTTTATTATTCATTTCTTTAGGTTAAGCTTGTTTACGTTGTGAACAGTGTTTGCTTTGTTAATGTTGTTTATGTATTTATCGTTGTAAATGTTGTGAACTTAAACTTCTCTTGTTGTCCAGACAACGTGTTCGGCTGTCACCTGGATACACTCAGTCACCGAGAGAACAGCACAACACCAAGATTCATGGAGAAGTGTATCAGAGCGGTAGAGAGGAGAGGTACACACACATACACACACACGTACACACACACACACACACATACGTACACACACGTAACTGTATGTGTGTTCAGGTCTGGATGTGGACGGGATCTACAGAGTGAGTGGAAACCTGGCTGTGATCCAGAAACTGAGACACAAAGCAGATCATGGTAATTGTCCATCTGTCACTGTGTTCTCCCTGTTGTACTGGTTGTCCGTGTTGTCTCTTTTGACCCTGTTGTCCTTTTTGGACCCTGTTGTTTCTGTTGTCATCCTGTTGTACTTGTCCGTGTTGTCTCTGTAGAGGAGCAGCTGGACCTGGAGGACGGACAGTGGGAGGAGATCCATGTGATTGCTGGAGCTCTGAAGCTTTTCCTGCGTGAGCTTCCGGAACCGCTTTTCCCCTTCAGCTGCTTCGACAAGTTCATCGCTGCCATCCGTCAGTAAAGAGACATCACACACTCAGACTTGGGGACATTAAGACCTGGGGACATCAAGACCATTAAAAACTGGGGACATTAAGACTACTTGGACATTAAGACCACTGTTACAACCCGGCTCAGATACTGCAACATGGATGGGAGACCAGACGAGTTAAAAACGATAGATAGACATTTATTTAAAGAACACAACTAGCTTAAACAAATAAGCTGTAGTGTCCGCCACAGGAGAGCAGCCAGCCAGTCAAGGGAGCCCCTCTGTCTTCAGGTGTTTCTTCTTCATAGCAGAGCCCTCCAGGCTCAGGTGTGGCTCATCAGCTGATGAACAGCCTGAAAGACAAAGCAAACAGGACCCAGACCCCTAGTGGAAGGGAGGGGTCGTCACAACCACTAAGACCTGGGGGACCTAACCCTGGGAACATTAAGACCACTAAAACCTGGGGACATCTAAACTACTAAGGCCTTGGGACATTAAGACCTGGGGTCATTAATTCAATTCAATTCAGTTTATTTTGTATAGCCCAATATCACAAATTTGCCTCAGAGGGCTTTACAATCTGTACACATACGACATCCCTGACCTTTGACCTCACATCGGATCAGGAAAAACTCCCCAAAAATAACCTTTGACAGGGAAAAAAGGGAAGAAACCTTCAGGAGAGCAACAGAGGAGGATCCCTCTCCCCGGATGGACAGAAGAATAGATGTCATGTGTACAGAATTGTTACGCCCGGCCTAGGGGAGCTAGAGCGTAGCATACAGACGGGTCTCCCCACCTCCCAAATTAGGACCAATGCTGCAGTTTGTAAGGTACAATAGTAGTTTATTGTGTCATCATTCCTTCAGGCCCAAAATAACAAACAAAACAATCTGAGCAATTCAGACCACAAAAGAAACAAAAGAAAGTACAGGTGTCTTACCTATTTCCCTACCCGAAAACAGGGTTAAACAAAAAGGGCTTCTCACCCCTACCGACACCCTATCTAACCCCACCACCCAAAAACAAGTGTTGTGCAGCATGGCCCGGTTGGAAGCTGGAGAGAGAGAGACGGCCCCCACAGGTTCCCTCTTGAACTGCCGTCCAATCACCTGCAATTAGAAGGCACAAGGCAAGGCACAAAACAAAGCAAAACATGTCATAGCACCCCCCCAG
The DNA here is from genome assembly GCF_009769545.1 of Cyclopterus lumpus. NCBI lineage: Eukaryota > Metazoa > Chordata > Actinopteri > Perciformes > Cyclopteridae > Cyclopterus > Cyclopterus lumpus. The sequence continues at coordinate 317,628 of NC_046973.1, read as the reverse complement.
GCAGGGAGGTGAACAGTATCAAGGGAGGCTTTTTACCCTGGGTCATAACAAGAATGAACAGCATTACAGAGTTACATTACATACTAATTGATCTCTGAGGTGTTCAGGGCCAGTAAAATAACTTCAGTTTTGTCTGAGTTTAACATCAGGAAGTTGCAGGTCATCCATGTTTTTATGTCTTTAAGACATTCTTGAATTTTAGCGAGCTGGTTGGTCTCCTCTGGTTTGATCGATAGATATAATTGAGTATCGTCTGCATAGCAATGAAAGTTTATGGAGCGTTTCCTGATAATGTTGCCCAAAGGAAGCATATATAAGGTAAATAAAATTGGTCCAAGCACAGAACCTTGTGGAACTCCGTGATTAACGTTGGTGGTCATTGAGGCTTCATCGTTTACAAACTGAGATCTGATAAATAGGATTTAAACCAACTTAGTGCGGTACCTGAAATGCCAATCGACTGATCCAGTCTCTGTAATTGGATGTCATGATCAATGGTGTCGAACGCAGCACTAAGGTCTAACAAGACCAGTACAGAGATGAGTCCTTTATCAGCACTAAGGTCTAACAAGACCAGTACAGAGATGAGTCCTTTATCAGCACTAAGGTCTATTAATACCAGTACGGAGATGAGTCCTTTATCAGCACTAAGGTCTAACAAGACCAGTAAGGAGATGAGTCCTTTATCAGCACTATGGTCTAATAAGACCAGTACAGAGATGAGTCCTTTATCAGCACTAAGATCTAACAAGACCAGTACAGAGATGAGTCCTTTATCAGCACTAAGATCTAACAAGACCAGTACAGAGATGAGTCCTTTATCAGCACTAAGGTCTAACAAGACCAGTACAGAGATGAGTCCTTTATCAGCACTAAGATCTAACAAGACCAGTACAGAGATGAGTCCTTTATCAGCACTAAGATCTAACAAGACCAGTACAGAGATGAGTCCTTTATCAGCACTAAGATCTAACAAGACCAGTACAGAGATGAGCCCTTTATCTGATGCATTAGGAGGATTAAAGGCAACACGTCTTGAATCAGCCTTGTTGGGATGGGGTCCAAGAGACAGGTAGACGGTTTAGAAGTAGAAACCGTTGAGGACAATTGGTCTAGGTTAATGGGAGAAAAGGTATCCAAATATACACCAGGGCATATAGCCGTTTCCAAGGCAACGCCACTTGAGGACAGATCGGCAGTAGTTGAGGGCAAGAGATCATCAATCTTGCCTCTAATAGTTAGAATCTTTTCATGAAGTCATTACTACTGAGGTCTATAGGAATATACGGCCCCAAAGAGGTACTACTACTACTCCTACTACTACTACTACTACTACTGAGGTCTATAGGAATATACGGCCCCAAAGAGGTACTACTACTACTACTACTCCTACTACTACTACTACTGAGGTCTATAGGAATATACGGCCCCAAAGAGGTACTACTACTACTACTACTACTACTCCTACTACTACTACTACTACTACTACTGAGGTCTATAGGAATATACGGCCCCAAAGAGGTACTACTACTACTACTACTACTACTACTACTACTACTACTGAGGTCTATAGGAATATACTGCCCCAAAGAGGTACTACTACTCCTACTACTACTACTACTACTACTACTACTACTACTACTACTACTGAGGTCTATAGGAATACACAGCTCCACATAGCTACTACTACTACTACTACTACTACTACTACTACTACTACTACTACTACTACTACTACTACTACTACTACTACTGAGGTATATAGGAATACACAGCTCCACATAGCTACTACTACTACTACTACTACTACTACTACTACTACTACTACTACCACTACTACTACTACTACTACTACTACTACTGAGGTCTATAGGAATATACGGCCCCAAAGAGGTACTACTACTACTCCTACTACTACTACTACTACTACTACTACTACTACTCCTACTACTACTACTACTACTACTACTGCCACTACTCCTACTACTACTACTACTACTACTACTACTACTGCCACTACTCCTACTACTACTCCTACTACTACTACTACTACTACTACTACTACTACTACTACTACTACTGCCACTACTACTACTACTACTACTACTACCACTACCACTACTACTACTACTACTACTACTACCACTACTACTACTACTACTACTACTAATGAGGTCTATAGGAATATACGGCCCCAAAGAGGTACTACTACTACTCCTACTACTCCTACTACTACTACTACTACTACTACTACTACTACTACTACTGCCACTACTACTACTACTACTACTACCACTACCACTACCACTACTACTACTACTACTACTGAGGTCTATAGGAATATACGGCCCCACAGAGCTACTACTACTACTCCTACTACTAGTACTACTACTACTACTACCACTACTACTACTGAGGTCTATAGGAATACACGGCTCCACAGAGCTGTGACTCTCTGTCAGCCTGGCTACAGTGATAAAGAGAACCCTGGGGTTGTTCTTATTTTTCTCTATAACTGATGAGTAATAGGCTGCTCTGGCATTACGGAGAGCCTTTTTATATGTTTTAAGACTATCTCTCCAAACTAAGCGTGATTCTTCCAGATTGGTGGAACGCCATATACTTTAAAGCTTTCGTGAAGTTTGCTTTAGGTCGCGGGTCGGAGGGTTCTACCAGGGAGCAAACCTCCTTTGTCTCACTGTCTTTTTCTTCAGAGGGGCTATCAAGTCTAGTGTCATTCTCAGTGAGCCTGTAGCACTATCGACAAGATGATCAATCTGGGACGGACTAAAGTTAGCACAGGAGTCCTCCGTCACATTGAGACGTGGTATTGAATCAAATGCAGAAGGAATCTCTTCTTTAAATGTAGCTACAGCACTGTCAGTTAGACATCTGGTGTAGAAACCTTTGACTAACGGTGTATACTCCGGGAGTATAAACTCAAAAGTTATGAGGTAATGGTCTGACAGAAGAGGGTTCTGTGGCAAGACCTCCAAATGCTCAATGTCAATGCCATATGCAAGAACAAGGTGGAGGGTGTGGCCAAAGCAGTGAGTGGGTTTCTGTACTCTCTGACAGAAGCCAATCGAGTCCAACAATGAGATAAATGCAGTACTAAGGCAATCATTATCAACATCCACATGAATATTAAAATCTCCTACAATAATAACCTTATCAGTTTTAAGGACTAAACTTGATATAAACTCTGAACATTCAGATATAAATTCTGAATATGGACCTGGTGGCCGGTACAGTATAACAAATATAATTGGCTGTAATGTTTTCCAGGTTGGATGTGAAAGACTAAGAACAAGGCTTTCAAATGAGTTGTAGTTTAGTTTAGGTTTAGGATTCATTAATAGGCTTGAGTCAAAGATGGCTGCTACTCCACCTTCTCGGCCGGTGCCTCGAGGAATGTGAGTATTAATATGACTTGGAGGAGTTGATTCATTTAGGCTGACATATTCTTCATGGCTCAGCCAGGTTTCAGTAAGAGTTAAGGTTAAGGGTGGGTAACTGCTCCAATGGAAGTGCAGAGAAGGGTGGAAGACTACAACTCTGCTTCTGCTTCCTGATCTGAACTCTGGGTCATGGATTAAGTCTGTTCGCAGAAATGAGCAGAAATGAGACGCGCTCCATCCCAAGTGGGATGAATGCCGTCTCGACTCATCAGATCAGGCTTTCCCCAGAAAGTCTGCCAGTTATCTATGTAGCCCACATTGTTTGCTGGGCACCACCTGGACAACCAGCGGTTGAATGACGACATGCGGCTATACATGTCATCATTGATCAGATTGGGGAGAGGGCCAGAGAAAACTACGGTGTCCGACATTCAATTCAATTCAGTTTATTTTGTATAGCCCAATATCACAAATTACAAATTTGCCTCAGAGGGCTTTACAATCTGTACACATACGACATCCCTGTCCCAGGACCTCACATCGAATCAGGAAAAACTCCCCAAAAATAACCTTTCACAGGGAAAAAAGGGAAGAAACCTTCAGGAGAGCAACAGAGGAGGATCCCTCTCCCCGGATGGACAGAAGCAATAGATGTCATGTGTACAGAATGAACAGCATTTACAAAGTTACATAAACACATTACATGAATATGACAATGTATGAATGGAACTCCAATCCATGAAACAGAAGGAGGTAGAGAGGAGGGGGCGGGGCATCAGCAGGGCCAAGGTGGGAGGCCGGCTCACCAGGCATCAGACATCTCCAGGTCCAATGGACCCTATGAGACGTGAAGTCACAACGACTCCGGGGAGGAAGCAGAGTTAATAAGGTGCAATGGAGAGATGTAAATGTATCCATAAGGAGAGAGAGAAGAGGAGAGAGGTGCTCAGTGTATCCTAAAACATCCCCCAGCAGCCTATAAGCCTATAGCAGCATATCAAGGGGCTCGACCAGGGCAAACCTGATTCAGCCCTAACTATAAGCACTATCAAACAGGAAAGTCTTAAGTCTATTCTTGAATGAGGTGACTGTGTCTGCCTCCCGGACTGAAAGTGGAAGCTGGTTCCATAAAAGAGGAGCTTGATAACTGAAGGCTCTTGCTCCCATCCTACTTTTTAGGACTCTAGGAACCACAAGTAGCCCCGCATTTAGTGAGCGCAGCTCTCTAGTGGGGCAATATGGTACTACAAGCTCCTTAAGATATGATGGTGCATCACCAATCAAGGCTTTGTAGGTGAGGAGAAGAATTTTAAATGTGATTCTTGATTTTACAGGGAGCCAGTGCAGCGCAGCTAATACAGGAGTAATGTGATCTCTTTTCTTAGTTTTTGTAAGTACACGAGCTGCAGCATTCTGGATCAACTGGAGGGATTTAAGAGACTTATTAGGGCAGCCTGATAATAAGGAGTTGCAGTAATCTAGTCTGGAAGTAACAAACGCGTGAACCAGCTTTTCTGCATCTTTTTGAGACAAGATGTGCCTGATTTTTGAAATGTTACGTAGATGAAAAAATGCAATCCTTGAGATTTGCTTAACGTGGAGTTAAAGGACAAGTCTCGGTCAAAGATAACGCCTAGATTCTTTACAGTGGTGTTGGATGCGAGGGAAATGCCATCTACAGAAACCACATCACCAGATAATTGATCTCTGAGGTGTTCAGGGCTGAGTAAAATAACTTCAGTTTTGTCTGAGTTTAACATCAGGAAGTTGCAGGTCATCCATGTTTTTATGTCTTTAAGACATTCTTGAATTTTAGCGAGCTGGTTGGTCTCCTCTGGTTTGATCGATAGATATAATTGAGTATCGTCTGCATAGCAATGAAAGTTTATGCAGTGTTTCCTGATAATATTGCCCAAAGGAAGCATATATAAGGTAAATAAAATTGGTCCAAGCACAGAACCTTGTGGAACTCCTTGATTAACGTTGGTGGTCATTGAGGCTTCATCGTTTACAAATACAAATTGAGATCGATCTGATAAATAGGATTTAAACCAACTTAGTGCGGTACCTGAAATGCCAATCGACTGATCCAGTCTCTGTAATAGGATGTCATGATCAATGGTGTCGAACGCAGCACTAAGGTCTAATAATACCAGTACGGAGATGAGTCCTTTATCTGATGCAATTAGGAGGTCATTTGTAATTTTCACCAGTGCTGTCTCTGTGCTGTGGTGTTTTCTAAATCCTGACTGAAACTCCTCAAATAAACTATTCTGATGTAGGAAGTCGCACAACTGATTTGCGACTACTTTCTCAAGGATCTTAGAGAGGAAGGGAAGGTTAGAGATCGGTCTGTAGTTAGCCAACACCTCTGGATTAAGAGTGGGCTTTTTCAGGAGAGGTTTAATTACAGCTACTTTGAAGGAATGTGTTACATGGCCTGTTAGCAAAGACACATTAACAATATCCAGCAGAGAGGTGCCAATTAAAGGCAACACGTCTTTAAGCAGCCTCGTTGGGATGGGGTCTAAGAGACAGGTAGACGGTTTAGAAGTAGAAACCATTGAGGACAATTGGTCTAGGTTAATGGGAGAAAAGCTATCCAAATATACACCAGGGCATACAGCCGTTTCCAAGGCCACTCCTCCTGATGACAGATCGGTAGTAGTTAAGGGCAAGAGAGCATCAATCTTGCCTCTAATAGTTAAAATCTTTTCATTGAAGAAGTTCATGAAGTCATTACTACTGAGGTCTATAGGAATACACGGCTCCACAGAGCTGTGACTCTCTGTCAGCCTGGCTACAGTGCTAAAGAGAACCCTGGGGTTGTTCTTATTTTTCTCTATTATTGATGAGTAATAGGCTGCTCTGGCATTACGGAGAGCCTTTTTATATGTTTTAAGACTATCTCGCCAAACTAAGCGTGATTCTTCCAGATTGGTGGAACGCCATATGCTTTCAAGCTTTCGTGAAGTTTGCTTTAGGTTGCGGGTCTGAGGGTTATACCAGGGAGCAAACCTCCTTTGCCTCACTGTCTTTTTCTTCAGTGGGGCTATCAAGTCTAGTGTCATTCTCAGTGAGCCTGTAGCACTATCGACAATATGATCAATCTGGGACGGACTAAAGTTAGCACAGGAGTCCTCCGTCACATTGAGACGTGGTATTGAATCAAATGCAGAAGGAATCGCTTCTATAAATTTAGCTACAGCACTGTCAGTTAGACATCTGGTGTAGAAACTTTTGACTAACGGTGTATACTCGGGGAGTATAAACTCAAAAGTTATGAGGTAATGGTCTGACAGAAGAGGGTTCTGTGGGAAGACCTCCAAATGCTCAATGTCAATGCCATATGTAAGAACAAGGTCGAGGGTGTGGCCAAAGCAGTGAGTGGGTTTCTGTACTCTCTGACAGAAGCCAATCGAGTCCAACAATGAGATAAATGCAGTACTAAGGCAATCATTGTCAATATCCACATGAATATTAAAATCTCCTACAATAATAACCTTATCAGTTTTAAGGACTAAACTTGATAAACACTCAGAAAATTCAGATATAAATTCTGAATATGGACCTGGTGGCCGGTACAGTATAACAAATATAATTGGCTGTAATGTTTTCCAGGTTGGATGTGAAAGACTAAGAACAAGGCTTTCAAATGAGTTGTAGTTTAGTTTAGGTTTAGGATTCATTAATAGACTTGAGTCAAAGATGGCTGCTACTCCACCTCCTCGGCCGGTGCCTCGAGGAATGTGAGTATTAATATGACTTGGAGGAGTTGATTCATTTAGGTTGACATATTCGTCATGCCTCAGCCAGGTTTCAGTAAGACACAATAAATCAATGTGATTGTCTGATATTAAATCATTTACTAATACAGCTTTAGATGACAGAGATCTAATATTTAGGAGTCCACATTTAATTATCTTCTTTTGTTGCACTGTGGCAGTAGTGATGTTAACCTTTATGAGGTTATTTTGTATGACTCCTCTTCTGGTTACTTTTGATTTAATTAATTTAAGTGGCCGTGGGACAGACACAGTCTCTATAGAGTTAAGCTTAAGGGTGGGTAACTGCTCGAATGGAAGAGCAGAGAAGGGTGGAAGACTACAACTCTGCTTCTGCTTCCTGATCTGAACTCTGGATCATGGATTAAGTCCGCTAATCAACTTCGCCATGTTCGCAGAAATGAGACGCGCTCCATCCCAAGTGGGATGAATGCCGTCTGGACTCATCAGATCAGGCTTTCCCCAGAAAGTCCTCCAGTTATCTATGTAGCCCACATTGTTTGCTGGGCACCACCTGGACAACCAGCGGTTGAATGACGACATGCGGCTATACATGTCATCATTGATCAGATTGGGGAGAGGGCCAGAGAAAACTACGGTGTCCGACATTGTCTTGGCATAAGTACACACCGATTCCACATTAATTTTAGTGACCTCCGACCGCCGCAGTCGGGAGTCATTACCGCCGGCGTGTATTATAATCTTACTGTAACTACGCTCATCTTTAGCCAGCAGTTTTAAACAAGATTCAATGTCGCCCGCTCTGGCCCCCGGGATGCATATGACTTTGGTCCCTGGCTTCCCTATCTTCACGTTTCTGACTATGGAGCTACCTATAACCAGAGTGGGTTTCTCAGCGGGTGCGTCGCTGAGTGGGGAAAACTGGTTCGAAACGTGAAGAGGTTGGCAGTGCTCAGTGGGCTTCTGTTTAGACTTAAAACCCCTTCGAACAGTCACCCAGCCATCCGGCTGCTCGGGGGCTGCCGGGGGACAGCTAACAGAGGCTAAAGCTAAAGGCCCCGCGCCGGCTATGGGGGGTGGCGAGCTAACTAGCGTAACTGTCTGAGCTTCGATGGTGCGGAGCCGTGCATCTAACCCACTTAGAACTGCCTCCAACCTAGCAAATGAACTACACTTGTTGCATGTACCGTTATCATTAAGGGAGACAGAGGAATAGCTCTACATGAGACACTCTGAGCAAGAGGGAGAAGGAGGGGGAGAGGAAGACATTGCTAGCTGCTAAGCTGGCAACAGGAAGTGATGCAATACGCTTACCGGAAGAGAGAGATGATGATTAAGACCTCTAAGATTGTGGGACATTTAAACCACTAAGACCACGGGATATTTAAACCAGTAAGAACACTGGACATTTACACCACTAAGACCAGGGGACATTTAAACCACTAAGACCATGGGAAATTTAAACCACTAAGACCAAGGGACATTTAAACCACTAAGACCATGGGACATTTAAACCACTAAGACCAAGGGACATTTACACCACTAAGACCAAGGGACATTTAAACCACTAAGACCATGGGAAATTTAAACCACTAAGACCAAGGGACATTTAAACCACTAAGACCATGGGACATTTAAACCACTAAGACCAAGGGACATTTAAACCACTAAGACCACGGGACATTTAAACCACTAAGACCAAGGGACATTTAAACCACTAAGACCACAGGACATTTAAATCAGTAAGACCAGGGGACATTTAAACCAGTAAGACCAGGGGACATGTAAACCAGTACCAGTATGTGTGCTTATGTCCCTACAGAGGTTCAGGACTACAGCCAGAAAGTCTCCTACATGAAGGACCTGGTTAGCTCTCTGCCTCTGCCGAACCACGACACCATGGAGCTGCTGTTCAAACACCTGCGCAGGTGAGAAAGACTGCTCACCTTTTCTGACCTCTACCTGTGAATCTGGTTCCCCCTGAAACAGGAACTTATGTTGCCGGGTCTGTCTCTGCAGGGTGATCGAGCACAAGGAGTCCAACAGGATGTCGTTCCAGAGCGTCGGCATTGTGTTTGGCCCCACGTTGCTCCGCCCTCAGACCGAGTCCTCCAACATGACGATCCACATGGTGTTCCAGAGTCAGATAGTGGAGCTCATGCTCAAAGAGTTCCATGCCGTCTTCTCCCAGCGGTAGGGGGGACTTCCTGGAGTTCCTCTGACTGTAAGACCTCCTGGAAGCCCTCCAAACATCAGGAAACCTGCTGAAAGACTTCTAACGTGTCGGAGAACCTTTTCAACCTTTGAACCTAATCATCTCCTCCTCTCTGATCCAAGTTCCCCGGAGTTTGAACCTGGAATGTGCTTGCTGGAATGTGCTGGCCTCTTTCTAACGGCTGTGCCTTAAACTATCCAAGTAGATCTTGAGTGGAACCACCTAGAACATATTTTCTTGGCCCCTCCATACATCAGGACCAAAAACCATGACTGGGGATTACAAGTGGAACCAGCTGGCTTCACCGGGTACCTCTCTAACTACTGCACCTGAAAGGGAGTGGAACTGTCTAGAACGCTGGACTGGTTTCGTTATCTTAAACGTGAGCCATGTTATAATGCAAAAGACCAACAGCAACTTAAACAAACCACATAATCCATTTTATAGTAAATCTGTTCCGAGTTTTATAAAAGCATGGTCATCAGAATTTATGGAAGTATGTAGAACCTTGGAACCTTTCAAGGCAACAGACCAAACAAAACTTACTTACTGAGGTACCTTAAACAAACTCAATATCTCACTTTGAGGAACAACTGTCCCAAAAACTTTTAGAACTCTTTGGACCCAAAAATCACCTCCTCCTTTTTAAAATTGGGTTGACATTTAAATTCAAGGGGTGTTGAACATGTTAAGGACATAATGCTCTCATAACAGGATCACCAGGTCTTTTATAACAGTCAGACCCTGAATGAAACCACCTAGAACCCTGGACTGGTTCTGAAACCTTAACCAGCACCTCCACTTTGCTTTCAAGACAACAGACCAAACAAAACACATCTACTTGGCACATGAATACAACCCAGAACCCAACATCTCACTTGGAGATAGAGAACTATCCAAACAGGTTCCAGATCCTTTTGGAACATTATAGAACTCTGCCACCAACCATCATCTGACCCAGATGGAACCACCTAAGCCAGCGGTTCTAAGAGACAAGTTGGAATATCACAACAGACCAACAGATCGTCGGCGCTTTGCAACTGAAAAACACATGAAACCTCTCAAGAATCTTCACAACTTTGAACCTTCAGGACCCATCCGTCTCCAGGGATTCTGCATGTGCTGCGCGGTTTTTAAGGAAAGTTCCAGGTATTCAAAGGTCTCAGGAGTTAATTAACAGAACTAATCAGCCAAGAAAAAAACTCTTCAGAACCAAAGAAACATCGTACACAAAACAAGATTTACACAATTTCTGTAGAACCTCAAATGTTGTTCTCGACTTCCTGAACCCAACCAGCCAGTGATGCCTCGATGCTGAGGTTCTAGCTGTTTTTTGATCAGACTGTCCTCTCTGTCCTTTCTGACCTCTCTGTCCTTATTGTCCTCTCTGTCCGTATTGTCCTCTATGGCCTTATTGTCCTCTCTGTCTTCTCTGTCCTTATTGTCCTCTCTGTCCTCTCTGTCCTTATTGTCCTCTCTGTCCTTATTATCCTCTCTGTCCTTATTATCCTCTCTGTCCGTATTGTCCTTATTGTCCTCTCTGTCCTTATTGTCCTCTCTGTCCGTATTGTCCTCTATGGCCTTATTGTCCTCTCTGTCCGTATTGTCCTTATTGTCCTCTCTGTCCGTATTGTCCTTATTGTCCTCTCTGTCCGTATTGGCCTTATTGTCCTCTCTGTCCGTATTGTCCTTATTGTCCTCTCTGTCCGTATTGTCCTTATTGTCCTCTCTGTCCTTATTGTCCTCTCTGTCCATATTGTCCTCTATGGCCTTATTGTCCTCTCTGTCCGTATTGTCCTCTCTGTCCGTATTGTCCTTATTGTCCTCTCTGTCCGTATTGTCCTCTATGGCCTTATTGTCCTCTCTGTCCGTATTGTCCTTATTGTCCTCTCTGTCCGTATTGTCCTCTATGGCCTTATTGTCCTCTCTGTCCGTATTGTCCTTATTGTCCGTTCTGTCCTCTCTGTCCATATTGTCTTCTCTGTCCTTATTGTCCTTTCTGTCCTCTATGTCCTCTCTTTCCTTATTGTCCTCTCTGTCCTACCTGCACACTTCTACCGATGCAGAGTGCAACTTGGTTTGAACTTTGGGTCTGAAGGACCGACGTCAGAGTGCACAGGATTCAACTGGAATGGCAGGAGAAGAACCAACCAATCACAATCCATTTAAAACACCTGAAAGGAAGATATGCCAAAGGGAGCTCTTCTGTGTCCATACTTTTGATACCCTTCAGCCAATAGGCCGAAATGAGGAATCTCCTCCCTGTCCTTATGGTCTGTCCATGTTTATAACGTCTCAGTAATTCAGGAGGAGCTGATGTTCCCAGTACTGATCAATACAATCACCAGCAGTTATGCACAGAAAAGTAATTTTCCCATATTTGTTGACGCAAAGTTTCCTTCAGTTTTAAATGAATATGACATCTTCTTATTAAACACTGGATCCAAATCATGTACATTTAAGTGTTGTTTCCAAAAGAGATACAAAATAACACCAGAGAAGAAGAAGCCCTTTGTCGCAGGATGGACATGATATGAAAACAGGAAGTCTTTGTGCTATGCTAGGCTAAACACATACTACACCTATCAGTTTAAGAAGGAGCAAGAGGATTAATTACAGTGTTTCTTTAAATATGAATACACTTTAATAGAAAGTTCAGAGGACCCAGGACGTTTCGCTGAGGGACTCCACAAGTTATTAAAGACAGAAAAGCAGACTATTAATGTGTTATAAGGGATGGATTTTAGAGGAACATTTTTATTGTCAGGTGAATTTTAGAAATTATAATCTGTAAAATGCTGTATGTTTTATAGTATTGAGTTTATATGTATTACAGATATAGAACAAATTAAACATGGAAGATGAACGGATTAAATCAAATGAAACTGATCCGTGGTCGCAAGGATTTTTTAACCAGTCTCACTCACAGCTGGTTGAAGAACAATACACTGCCCGGATATGATGAGGAGTGACGTAGGATGCAGGTGGGTCCGTGTCATCATATAACTAACGGACGGACAGAGACAGATATTTGGAGAATATTTTTACAGGTGTTTAAGGGCAAAAGACCTGCGGAGGGAAAAAATAGTTTTATTAATCGACATGTTTACGTAATTTCTCCCCGTTTATTAGCTGCTTGTGTTTGTTTTGTACGTTTAGAACCACTGCGGACCTTCACACCTCCAGGAGTCTTCAGTGGTAAACTGATTCCTAAAGAACAGACCAGTTGAAAACATTTGGTTCTTTAAAGTGAAGTTAAAGATTCACATGTTAAAACTGCATTATCTCTACTCACCACCAGGGGGCGACTCCTCTGGTTGTATAGAAGTCTATGCTTCATGTGTTAAAGCTGCATTCTCTCTCCTGACCACCAGGGGGCGACTCCTCTGGTTGTATAGAAGTCTATGCTTCATGTGTTAAAGCTGCATTCTCTCTCCTGACCACCAGGGGCGGCTCCTCTGGTTGTATAGAAGTCTATGCTTCATGTGGTAAAGCTGCATTTTCTCTCCTGACCACCAGGGGACGACTCCTCTGGTTGTATAGAAGTCTATGCTTCATGTGTTAAAGCTGCATTCTCTCTCCTGACCACCAGGGGGCGACTCCTCTGGTTGTATAGAAGTCTATGCTTCATGTGTTAAAGCTGCATTCTCTCTCCTGACCACCAGGCGGTGACTCCTCTGGTTGTCTAGAAGTCCATGCGTCATGTGTTAAAGCTGCATTCTCTCCACTGACTACCAGGGGGCGACTCCTCTGGTTGTATAGAAGTCAATGCTTCATGTGGTAAAGCTGCATTCTCTCTACTGACCACCAGGGGACGACTCCTCTGGTTGTATAGAAGTCCATTGATTTAGATCAAACAGGTTCAACAGGGTTCTTTTTACATAAAACCACTTCCACAAACGGATGTTGCCCCCATGGTCCAGCAGGTGGTGGCATGAGTCCCCCACATTGAACGGGACAAGAAGGAGAAGGGTGTAGTTCCTCCTTCTCCAGCGGCGGCAGCACTCAGCTGCCAAACCCCAGAAAGATAGAAGAAGAAACAAGGAGCGGTTTAACCCGGTCCACATCCGTCTGACGTCACCGCCAACCGAGCCGACCCGGAGGTGAGACCGCTTAGATCCTCCACCTCCTTCAGAGGTTCTCTTTGGTCTAAATGAGTCTCCTGAAGCTCAAGAGTTCACCTCAGTGGCAGGAACAGTCCACAACAAAGAACAGCTGTTCACCTCATCATCATATGATATACTTCATACATGTAACGTAGTGCGCCGACCCGTCCGTCATCCCGTTGCCAAGGAGACGGTTTGTTGTTTCTGATCCACGAGGACCCTTCACCTGCTTCCGGTGAGCTTCTACACTGTGGTATTAGTACTTTAACTTCTAACAGTACTTCTACACTGTGGTATTAGTACTTTAACTACTAACAGTACTTCTACACTGTGGTATTAGTACTTTAACTACTAACAGTACTTCTACACTGTGGTATTAGTACTTTAACTTCTAACAGTACTTCTACACTGTGGTATTAGTACTTTAACTTCTAACAGTACTTCTACACTGTGGTATTAGTACTTTAACTACTAACAGTACTTCTACACTGTGGTATTAGTACTTTAACTTCTAACAGTAGGTCTACACTGTGGTATTAGTACTTTAACTTCTAACAGTACTTCTACACTGTGGTATTAGTACTTTAACTACTAACAGTACTTCTACACTGTGGTATTAGTACTTTAACTACTAACAGTACTTCTACACTGTGGTATTAGTACTTTAACTTCTAACAGTACTTCTACACTGTGGTATTAGTACTTTAACTACTAACAGTACTTCTACACTGTGGTATTAGTACTTTAACTTCTAACAGTAGGTCTACACTGTGGTATTAGTACTTTAACTACTAACAGTAGGTCTACACTGTGGTATTAGTACTTTAACTTCTAACAGTAGGTCTACACTGTGGTATTAGTACTTTAACTTCTAACAGTACTTCTACACTGTGGTATTAGTACTTTAACTACTAACAGTACTTCTACACTGTGGTATTAGTACTTTAACTTCTAACAGTAGGTCTACACTGTGGTATTAGTACTTTAACTACTAACAGTACTTCTACACTGTGGTATTAGTACTTTAACTTCTAACAGTAGGTCTACACTGTGGTATTAGTACTTTAACTACTAACAGTAGGTCTACACTGTGGTATTAGTACTTTAACTTCTAACAGTATTTCTACACTGTGGTATTAGTACTTTAACTACTAACAGTACTTCTACACTGTGGTATTAGTACTTTAACTACTAACAGTACTTCTACACTGTGGTATTAGTACTTTAACTTCTAACAGTAGGTCTACACTGTGGTATTAGTACTTTAACTACTAACAGTACTTCTACACTGTGGTATTAGTACTTTAACTTCTAACAGTAGGTCTACACTGTGGTATTAGTACTTTAACTTCTAACAGTAGGTCTACACTGTGGTATTAGTACTTTAACTACTAACAGTAGGTCTACACTGTGGTATTAGTACTTTAACTACTAACAGTAGGTCTACACTGTGGTATTAGTACTTTAACTACTAACAGTAGGTCTACACTGTGGTATTAGTACTTTAACTACTAACAGTAGGTCTACACTGTGGTATTAGTACTTTAACTACTAACAGTAGGGCTACACTGTGGTATTAGTACTTTAACTACTAACAGAGTAGTTCTACACTGTGGTATTAGTACTTTAACTACTAACAGTAGTTCTACACTGTGGTATTAGTACTTTAACTTCTAACAGTAGGTCTACACTGTGGTATTAGTACTTTAACTTCTAACAGTAGGTATTCACTGTGGTATTAGTACTTTAACTTCTAACAGTAGGTCTACACTGTGGTATTAGTACTTTAACTTCTAACAGTAGTTCTACACTGTGGTATTAGTACTTTAACTTCTAACAGTAGGTCTACACTGTGGTATTAGTACTTTAACTTCTAACAGTAGGTCTACACTGTGGTATTAGTACTTTAACTACTAACAGAGTAGTTCTACACTGTGGTATTAGTACTTTAACTTCTAACAGTAGGTCTACACTGTGGTATTAGTACTTTAACTTCTAACAGTAGGTCTACACTGTGGTATTAGTACTTTAACTTCTAACAGTAGGTCTACACTGTGGTATTAGTACTTTAACTTCTAACAGTACTTCTACACTGTGGTATTAGTACTTTAACTACTAACAGTACTTCTACACTGTGGTATTAGTACTTTAACTTCTAACAGTACTTCTACACTGTGGTATTAGTACTTTAACTTCTAACAGTAGGTCTACACTGTGGTATTAGTACTTTAACTACTAACAGTAGGTCTACACTGTGGTATTAGTACTTTAACTACTAACAGTAGGTCTACACTGTGGTATTAGTACTTTAACTACTAACAGTAGGGCTACACTGTGGTATTAGTACTTTAACTACTAACAGAGTAGTTCTACACTGTGGTATTAGTACTTTAACTTCTAACAGAGTAGGTCTACACTGTGGTATTAGTACTTTAACTTCTAACAGTAGGTCTACACTGTGGTATTAGTACTTTAACTACTAACAGAGTAGTTCTACACTGTGGTATTAGTACTTTAACTTCTAACAGTAGGTCTACACTGTGGTATTAGTACTTTAACTACTAACAGTAGGTCTACACTGTGGTATTAGTACTTTTACTACTAACAGTAGGTCTACACTGTGGTATTAGTACTTTTACTACTAACAGAGTAGTTCTACACTGTGGTATTAGTACTTTAACTTCTAACAGTAGGTCTACACTGTGGTATTAGTACTTTTACTACTAACAGAGTAGTTCTACACTGTGGTATTAGTACTTTAACTTCTAACAGAGTAGGTCTACACTGTGGTATTAGTACTTTAACTTCTAACAGTAGGTCTACACTGTGGTATTAGTACTTTAACTTCTAACAGTAGGTCTACACTGTGGTATTAGTATTTTAACGTCTAACAGTAGGTCTACACTGTGGTATTAGTACTTTAACTTCTAACAGTAGGTCTACACTGTGGTATTAGTACTTTAACTTCTAACAGTAGGTCTACACTGTGGTATTAGTACTTTTACTACTAACAGTAGTTCTACACTGTGGTATTAGTACTTTAACTTCTAACAGTAGTTCTACACTGTGGTATTAGTACTTTTACTACTAACAGAGTAGTTCTACACTGATATACCTGAACCTTTATGACGTCATCAGGTCATGGCGAGATCAGAGCATGATGTCATCGACTTCTCGGTGTTGGAGAACGAGCTGCAGGCGGCGGTCCAGTCTGAGCGGCGCCACCAGAGAGAGAACCAGGCGAAACTGAGAGCCGTCAGCCAGGGAGTCTCCTACAGTCAGTTCAGGTAGGTCCAGGTCCTGATGCCCTCCAAGTCCGGGAACTCCCTCCAGGTCCTTGACAGAGTAGCAGGCTCAGAGTGTGTGTCTGTGTCCTACAGGGACCTGGTCTTGAGCTGCCACCTGAACCCTCTGGGGAAGAACGATAAAGACGGAGCTCCTCGGAAACAGCCCTGGAACCCGGTCGCCCCGAGCAACCAGTGATGAAGTTTATCTTACTGTGATTATATTAAAACTTAAATATAAAGAAACATAATCTTTCAGTTTTCATTATTATTCTTTCATTTAAAGTACAGCTGAAAAATAAATAAATATGAATCTGATCTACAAAAAAATCTGAAGCTGTTGGTTACAGTAAGGAATACACTGGATTATTAGCAGTGGTGGCTGGCCAATAGAGGGCCACGGGGCCTGGCCCCACCCACCTTGAGCCAAAAAAGTATACAAAAATTATATATATATTAATTATATTTATAAATTATACAAGTTGTCAATATTTGTGTTTTGGAAATATGGAATATACCCAGTAATATTTGTAAAATAGGATATCTGTGCAAAATATATGGTTTTCCTGCACATCCTCTCTACCTGTCTGCATGTCTCATTTCCGCTGAGGCCGAATCGTTTTGGCCCAGAAGAGGCGGGTCTAAGAAGCAGTTTTGCCAATTAGTGATTAAAGATATAAATGAGTGATACACAATTTAGCCAACCAGCGAGCACGAGCACTTCTCTTCCAAGAAGACCCGACCCGCTAAAATCTCTCCTCCAAGACCCGTTTGAGAGAAGAACTTTGGCGGAGAAACTACAGGTAGAACAACTGGACCCAGATCAACCGGACTTAAGAAGACAACAGACTGGCTGAAAGGGAACCAGCACAGGAAGCTTCTGTAGAGACCGGTACACCAAGAAGGTTTGGAAGCTTCTGTAGAGACCGGTACACCAAGAAGGTCTGGAAGCTTCTGTAGAGACCGGTACACCAAGAAGGTCTGGAAGCTTCTGTAGAGACCGGTACACCAAGAAGGTTTGGAAGCTTCTGTAGAGACCGGTACACCAAGAAGGTCTGGAAGCTTCTGTAGAGACCGGTACACCAAGAAGGTCTGGAAGCTTCTGTAGAGACCGGTACACCAGGAAGGTTTGGAAGCTTCTGTAGAGACCGGTACACCAAGAAGGTCTGGAAGCTTCTGTAGAGACCGGTACACCAAGAAGGTTTGGAAGCTTCTGTAGAGACCGGTACACCAAGAAGGTCTGGAAGCTTCTGTAGAGACCGGTACACCAAGAAGGTCTGGAAGCTTCTGTAGAGACCGGTACACCAGGAAGGTTTGGAAGCTTCTGTAGAGACCGGTACACCAAGAAGGTTTAGAAGCTTCTGTAGAGACCGGTACACCAGGAAGGTTTGGAAGCTTCTGTAGAGACCGGTACACCAGGAAGGTTTGGAAGCTTCTGTAGAGACCGGTACACCAAGAAGGTCTGGAAGCTTCTGTAGAGACCGGTACACCAAGAAGGTCTGGAAGCTTCTGTAGAGACCGGTACACCAAGAAGGTCTGGAAGCTTCTGTAGAGACCGGTACACCAGGAAGGTCTGGAAGCTTCTGTAGAGACCGGTACACCAGGAAGGTTTAGAAGCTTCTGTAGAGACCGGTACACCAAGAAGGTTTGGAAGCTTCTGTAGAGACCGGTACACCAAGAAGGTTTGGAAGCTTCTGTAGAGACCGGTATACCAAGAAGGTTTAGAAGCTTCTGTAGAGACCGGTACACCAGGAAGGTTTGGAAGCTTCTATAGAGACCGGTACACCAGGAAGGTTTGGAAGCTTCTGTAGAGACCGGTACACCAGGAAGGTCTGGAAGCTTCTGTAGAGACCGGTACACCAGGAAGGTTTGGAAGCTTCTGTAGAGACCGGTACACCAGGAAGGTTTGGAAGCTTCTGTAGAGACCGGTACACCAAGAAGGTTTGGAAGCTTCTGTAGAGACCGGTATACCAAGAAGGTTTGGAAGCTGCTGTAGAGACCGGTACACCAAGAAGGTTTGGAAGCTTCTGTAGAGACCGGTATACCAAGAAGGTTTGGAAGCTTCTGTAGAGACCGGTACACCAAGAAGGTCTGGAAGCTTCTGTAGAGACCGGTACACCAGGAAGTACTGTTGATGTAGTACTAACAGGACTGTGGGTGTAGTACTAACAGTATTGTTGATGTAGTATCAACAGTGCTCTTGATGTAGTATTATTACTGTTGATGTAGTACTAACAGTATTGTTGATGTAGTACTGACAGTGCTGTTGATGTAGTATTATTACTGTTGATGTAGTGCTAACAGTACTGTGGATGTAGTACTAACTATTGTTGATGTAGTAT
Organism: Cyclopterus lumpus; assembly: GCF_009769545.1. NCBI lineage: Eukaryota > Metazoa > Chordata > Actinopteri > Perciformes > Cyclopteridae > Cyclopterus > Cyclopterus lumpus. The sequence continues at coordinate 298,534 of NC_046973.1, read as the reverse complement.
TAATATTACTGTTGATGCAGTACTAACAGTATTGGTGATGTAGTACTAACAGTATTGGTGATGTAGTACTAACAGTATTGTTGATGTAGTACTAACAGTATTGTTGATGTAGTATTAACAGTATTGTTGATGTAGTATTAACAGTGCTGTTGATGTAGTATTAATATTACTGTTGATGTAGTATTAATAGTACTGTTGATGTAGTACTAACAGGACTGACCGAAGCCCTCCTTGTTGGCACTCCACACCAGGTTCAGTCATCCTCCATAACTCATCTCACCTTTGACGGTCACTAATCTGCGAGTTAGGTTTGACCCTCACCTGACCTTTAATGACCAGATAAAATACCTGTGAAAAACCTCCTTTCACCTCAAAAACATCTCCAAACTCCGCACACTTTAACCCCCTTGGATGCAGAGAAGCTCGTCCTTCATCTCCTCTAGACTGGACTACTGTAATTCACTCTTCACTGGGATCACTGGCAAGAACATCCAGAAACTGGAATAGTGCTGCCAGGATCCTGATGAGAGTCCAGAAGTATGAGCTCATAACACCTGTTCTCCACTCACTCCACTGGCTCCCCGTCTCATTCCGGATTGACTACCAATTTCTACCCATAAATGCATAAATGGACATGCACCTCCGTACCTACAAGAACTCATTACTCCCCAAACCTCCACCTGCACCCTCAGATCCACAAACAGCTCGCTCCTCCGGGTCCCCAACACCAAGCTCCGGACCAGGTCCAAAGGCTGCCCCCTAGTGATTGCTCCAGGTACCATGAGTGACCGGCCTTTTGCTTATGGAACAGTCTCCCTGACCACGTGAGGGCAACCCAGACCCTGGACTCTTTAAGACCTTTTGCTTATGGGACAGTCTCCCTGACCACCTGAGGCCAACCCAGACCCTGGACTCTTTAAGACCTTTTGCTTATGGAACAGTCTCCCTGACCACCTGAGGGCAACCCAGACCCTGGACTCTTTAAGACCTTTTGCTTATGGGACAGTCTCCCTGACCACGTGAGGGCAACCCAGACCCTGGACTCTTTAAAGACCTTTTGCTTATGGGACAGTCTCCCTGACCACCTGAGGCCAACCCAGACCCTGGACTCTTTAAAGACCTTTTGCTTATGGAACAGTCTCCCTGACCACCTGAGGCCAACCCAGACCCTGGACTCTTTAAGACCTTTTGCTTATGGAACAGTCTCCCTGACCACGTGAGGCCAACCCAGACCCTGGACTCTTTAAAGACCTTTTGCTTATGGGACAGTCTCCCTGACCACGTGAGGCCAACCCAGACCCTGGACTCTTTAAAGACCTTTTGCTTATGGGACAGTCTCCCTGACCACGTGAGGCCAACCCAGACCCTGGACTCTTTAAAGACCTTTTGCTTATGGGACAGTCTCCCTGACCACGTGAGGCCAACCCAGACCCTGGACCTTCACATATGATGAGATTTTAAGAGGTGTATTGAAATATCTGATTTTTAATTTCCAATCAAATTCTTTCCACAATTGGCTATTGATTCCTTTATGACATGTGTTGCACAGATCTTTCCATGTTTTATCTTCAATTATAACATTTAATTCCAATTCCCACTTGTCCTTGATGTTCAATGTATTTTGCTGTAAGCCTTCTTTATGTGGGAGATGTGTTTTTTAGTTGGAAAGCAGTTTTCTGCTATACTAATGAAATATTCTTCCATTACATTAAGGTTTTTTCTGACCAACTGTCTGTCTTTATGGTTTGTAATATAGTGTCTCATTTGAAGTGTATATTGCTCTTGCAGCTGAGAAAAGGATTTGAGTTCTGTTCTGTCAAATAATTGATTGATGGTTTTAAGACCTTTATCAGCCCACCGTCTAAATCCACTATCCCATGTTTTTAACTATCTACTGGCTCTATAGCACTCTGAGATTCTGTGCTTTATAAATAAAATGCATTATTATTATTATTATTAAAAAAAGTGAAGAAACCTTCAGGAGAGCAACAGAGGAGGATCCCTCTCCCCGGATGGACAGATGAATAGATGTCATGTGACCAGATGAACAGAGTTACATAAACATTCAATGAATATGACAGAAATTATGAATAACGAGTAGTAGGCATGGACCACGATCCAGATAACAGTCCTGTTGATGTAGTATTATTGTAGTGTAGTATTACATGTTATACTCCTATGAACTGTTGCTGTCGTATTAACACTACTATTATTTGTGTGTATATATATATATATATATATATATATATATATATATATATGTATGTATATATATATATATATATATATATGTATATATATATGTATATATATAATCTGTTACTGCGAGCCTTCAGGTTGATAATGAGTTATTTTCTCTGATGTGAAACAGGAAGTGGTTTGAGCTGAGCAGTTTCACACACAGAGTAGGAAACACAAGGAAGATGTCTCACTCTGACGTTATTCCAAGGAGACTAAAATCCCTCACAGTCCTACTGACGAACTGTTGGGTTCTGGAGAGGTCCTCAACTGGAGAACAGTAGTCTGTCAAGGGAGAGGGGGGAGAAGAGAGAGAGAGGAGAAAGAGGAA